>NW_008683239.1:60264-119668 GCF_000695815.1 Acanthisitta chloris
ATGTGGTATGAACACAACAGAACTAATTGAACAATCACAGCAAAGGAGGTCAAAACCCAACAAACAGTGTAGCATCTAAAATGACTCTGGAGGATTTTAACAGATGGACACTTGTAAATCTAACAGGATTTCCTAGTGGTGAGAATGCCTTAGGTAAAATTCAGAATGTCTCATTAAATTGTCAGCCAGCTATGAGGCATTGCTTATGTGAATATGAAGAGCTCTGCAGTATTACTGTAAATACACACAGCCATGTATTAACATAGGCCTGAAAAGCAACATTTGGATGTGAGTTCAATTAGAAAACCCTATCAAAACTGAGGGAGGATCAGATGTAATGTTTCTGGCTAGGATCCATTAGAGATACAGCAGGGAAATTAAGCCGGGGTCAGGCTTTTTCTCTCCCTGTTCTCCAGGCTGTAAGGCTTTGCCTGTGTGCATTTCCATGCAAATTTGCAAATCAGTTTGGTTCAGACTTCTCTAAGCCCTTTTGCTGTTGCTTTCTTGTAACCTTCTGTGTTCTTAGGTTGCTGCTGAAATGCATCAACAGACCCAACACAGGTATAATAGTGCTCTGTCTCCCAAGTAGATGCTCTTGTGCCAAGAATTTGAATGTAGATTAGCACAATGCAACAACACAGCAGTTACACGTTTACATTTTTACATGTTTGTTTTACATAGTGCCAGTGATCTGGATAAGGGCAATTAGTCTGTTTCTCACCAGAGAAATTAGTCTGGTTGTGCCTCTTTACCTCCTCCAGCCACCCTACTGCTTATGAGATCTGTGAGCCTGTTGTTCAAATCCACATTCCTGTACAGTCCCACTTTCTCGGTAAGAAATAGTCTTTGCTGGGTTTATTGGCATTTCTCACAGTATCTGAGTTCAAAGAAAATGATTACAAGTTAAGACAGAGCTCTGTTCTTTAAAGCGCCACAGTGTATAGATCTGTTGAGTGATATATAACATAGAACAACTTCCAACTGAGGAAAGCTTAACACAGCTCTGGCTAGCTTGCTGATAGCTGCTCAGCTCCTAGAATTACTGCTTACAAACCATAAAGGCCCCAGCTTGAGTTTCATGGAGGGAGGGGGGCAATGTGTGTTGTGCACACCACAAGTACAGCCACAGGGCGGGTAACCTGCCAACTCCCTAACCTCAGCCAAAAAATCTGGCCACTGTCTGACAGGCAGAGCGTGTGTATTCACTGTCTATCGGTGGCAGCAAAAGAGCTTAAAGGCAAGAAAGAATCGTGTGAAAACACTGAGTTCAGTTGTAGGAGTATTAATATGCCAAATCAATAGGCTTGGTGTCTGTTAAAACTGCCCTTCACTTCTGTGATGTTTTTGGCAAGGAAATGGACTGTAAATACAGACAGATCACTTCTCTCCTTACTTACCTTGGAGGGAGGAAGCACACTGCATGTTTATCGGAGCCACAAATTCCGCACAAGGTTTTAGAACCGGCAAGCAGGGGCAAATTCCCTGATTGAGCTAAGAGACTCGAGGAAGGACAAGTTAACTGAGAGAAAAAACACATGTAGAGTATCCCTCAAAACACAGAACACCCTTCTGTTCGGGACTGCTTGTACTACTGTGAGCGGGGTACTTGTGCCAGGACAAGACACATGGGTCTGTGATTGTTGGTCGAATCCTTCATCAGAGAACACGTGCAGCACTCCCAGGCTGGAATAATAACCACAGTTTTATTCCCATTCAGCATCTGGCTGGAGAGCCCTCCTCTCCCTAAAAGCCTTCTCCTCCTCCCAAGGCTCTTGTATCCCAGGTTGCCACTGGAGAATCAAATGTGTATGCCCAAAAATGTGTTATGGTCAGATACCCATGCTAGTACAAAAATTGTGCTAGATGTCACTGTGATTCAAAAGTAAATAGTGCACACCATATCATTACACTAAATAAAGCAAATGCAGTCTTCATTAGAGCCTTAACAAAGACAAGATAGACCACAAATGCCAGGTAAGGTCCCTCAATACTATGTTATACGAACACTTTATTTACTGAAGTTGATCAGAAGAGCAAATTACTTTTAATGGGAAATTGTTGGGGGGCATGAGGAACTCTAAAAATGCATTGTTTAAAGATTGTTTTCTGTAGAGGCTACTAAATTTTCTTCTTTTTTCCCCACCCAATTTTTCCCATCTTAACTGCCCACTTCTGTTTGACTTCTGCCCTCGTCAAGGATACACCAGTACATTGTTACTTTATATGAAACTTAATGATCCATACACCGCCTTTATCTCTCAGCATCCATCTCATTTCTCCATACTTGTTTATAAATTGAGCCTTAAGGAGAGAAGAAGGAAAATTAGGAGAGTATTAAGATATGCTAAACCTTCAAAACAAGAAGGTCATGAAAACAGACATAAAGGTAGAGTTCCTGTATTTGTTTACCTGTGCCCAGTGTGTGAGCAGAAAAAATAATACCAGAAAAACTAATAAATGCTTTGAACTGTCTTTTGCACTGGAGTGGTCCTGATTGTTGTGGTTCTGAAGCTGGACTAGTAAATCAAGGGAGAATCAGACACTAAATCTGTGCAGTGGGAGAAACCCTACCAACAGCCGTCAGATCTGCAGTGGTATTCCACCCTGTCATGCTGCTGTCCTGAGCATGCTTTACAGATGACCAAAGGCACTTTACAGTGCCTTTCTCTTACACTTTGGCAAATTGAAGAATTCTAAAAATTTGTAAGATGTGACTTGTTGACAAAAGCCTTGTGTGCTGGTTTGGGCTGGGGTAGAGTTAATTTTCTTCACAGTGCCTAGTATGGGGCTGTGTTTTGGATTTGTGGAGAACACAGGGTTGATAATGCAGATATGTTTCTGTTATTGCTGAGCAGAGCTTACACAGAGCCAAGGACTTTGCTGCTTTTGGTACTGCCATGCTGGCAAGGAAATTGGGAGTGCATGGAAGGCTGGGAAGAGACACAGCTGAGACAGGTGACCCAAACTGACCAAAGGGACATTCCATACTGTATGACATCATGTTCAGTATATAAAGTGGGAGGAAGAAGGAGGAAGTGGGGACATCTGGAGTGATGGCATTTGGTTCCCAAAGTAACCATTACATGTGATGGGCCCTGCTCTCCTGGAGATGGCTGAACACATCCTGCCTGTGGGAAGCAGTGAATTAATTCCTTGTTTTGCTTTGCTTGTGTGTGCAGCTTTTGCTTTCCCTATTAAATTGTCTTTATCTCAACCCACAAGTTCTCTAGCTTTTACCCTTTCGATTCTCTCCCTGATCCCAGTGGTGAGGAAGTGAGTGAGTGGCTGCATGGGGCTTGATGACTGGGGTTAAAGCATGACACCCTGTTAATTCTTCCCTCTTATGTCACATTTATCTATATAGCTACTAACATTCTTCTCTGCTATAACCACTACCAGCGTGCATGGCAGAGAATTCAGTTTTACTGATCTGTATTTCCCATACTCCCCCCAAGAGTCCTTTTTGTTATCACCTTTGCTACTTTATATTCACCTGGTGTTACGGTATATTTGAACTATAACTTACCTGTACCACAATTAATAAAGCATTTTCATACTTTGTTTGTTTAGACCTCTTGTGTAAGTATTGTCTGATTCTGACAATTTCTTATTATTGCATTTACTGAGTTATCCTACAGCCTGCATTATTAACACTAAAATATGAAAATGATCCTTAGATTCTTAGAATCATAAAATGGTAGAATTACATGATGGTTTGGAAGGGACTTTTAAAGGCCAGCTAGTCCAACTCCCTACAATAAGCAGGGACATCTTCAATGAGATCAGGTTCCTCAGAGGCCTGACTAACCTGACCTTGACTATTTTCAGGGATGGGGCAACTACAATCTTTCTGTAGATTCATCCATTTAAGGAACAGCTCTCTAGTAAGAATCTTGCTGAAGTCCTCTCCATGAGCTCAAATGCAAAGGATTGATTTAGTGTATTAGTAACAGTTTTATCTTTCCTAACTGTTCCATTTAGATTTTGTTCATATTTTCACCGTGCCTGGTCTTTGGAAGGCATCCTGTTTCTGATGAATTTGTTATTATTAGTTTTTATGGCTGTAGCATAAAATCTGAATCCAGATTTGAACTTTCCCAGATTTTAGAGGTTCTGATTTGGACTATTATAAAAATAGGATCAAGATGTGGAGCCTGAGGCAAGGCTTTGAGCCTAACATTCCTTGCAAATATGTCACTGCCCTTGCAAGGTGACTCAGTAAATTAACATGGTGGGATTCCAGGTACTCATTTTCAGCTCATATATTCAACATTGGATTACACACAAGAAAAATACATCGTTCATTCTCTGCAAATGAGACACAGGAATCTGGTTATTTTCTCTTCATGTGTAAACACCATCAAGGCTGCACAAATCTTCTCATAGAGTACAAGATAGTCTGAAAGTTCTTCACTGCTGATGATCATGCAGGAGAAGAAAAGGACCCACCGGTGAGACAAATCCTTTGTGTTTATCTCTTACAGGTCTGTTGCCCAGCAGTTGTTGGATCATCTACAGGGAGCACCCACACATTTTCTGCTATGTTATGAGCCACTGCCAGCTCACTGCGACCACCCTCTGAGCTGACTACCAGCCATGTAGCCATGGGCATGGTAGTACCCTAGATAATTAAACCCTTCTGAGAGACAAGTGTATTACCACTAAGCTGGGGTGACCCAGCTTTTAGCTATTTTGTAGCGTAGGCTTGCATCTATTGGGACTGTACCATATAGGATATTCTGCAGACAGTTTTATGGACCTGCCTTGAGGAACATGGCTGACTGGCTGACTTCTGATTCTCTTCTCCAATCCAGCAACCTCACTGCTAAGAGTAAAAGATGACCCCTCAGACAAAGGTCCATCTTTTTTGCTTGCCATCTTCTCTTTCTCTGGTGTATCCCATGTGTTTGTGGTATGTCAGCCCTCATTGTACCTTCATATTCTGTCATTGAAACAAGACACACAGGTGAATAAATACATTAAAATGATGGT
Source organism: Acanthisitta chloris (assembly GCF_000695815.1). NCBI lineage: Eukaryota > Metazoa > Chordata > Aves > Passeriformes > Acanthisittidae > Acanthisitta > Acanthisitta chloris. The sequence continues at coordinate 65,257 of NW_008683239.1, forward strand.
GGTGCATTTGTGATATGCTGTGCTGGTTTTGTTATGCCATTTTGCATAAGGCAGGTAAGGAGATATTAGGTTTCCTTCAACAAACTTAATTTGATAAAAATTACAGGGTAGGCAAGGTTAAATTTTGATGAGCTTTTATTTATTTCCTAACTACATGCCTCAGCTCTGTAAATACTAAATAAACTCAATGACAAACTCTCACTGTGTGATTTTTACCTTACTTGTACTACTATTAATTGTCAGAAAGATAAGAGAGAAGAAGTGAAGAAAAGGAGAAACCAGTCTAAGAGGCTTATTTTTTTTGGGAAAAAATATACCAATTTGCAATTCCTGCTCATGCATTACATTTTCTCTGAAAACTCATGGCTTAATACTAAGTACAGCAGTACCAAGGACCTGATTTACCCTGTGCATCAAGTACAGCAAATAACTCTCCCATGTAAAGAAAGCTTTTCTATACTTGAGCTCTCCACAAGAAGTGGAGAAGGTAGAGTAAGACACAATTCCTGACATTATTCACTTGCTATATGCAAATTTAAGAGACTGTCCAGATAACTAAAGAATCACTTATTTTTTTGTTTGATTTTTTGTTTGGTTTTGGTTTTGTCAAAAAATTAGACAGTCTTCTGGTGGTTAAGATTTATATATAAAGAGGTAAACTCTGAAGAAACTGATCACTTTTCAGCGATCATATTTCTGACAATTTATGAAAGACTAAAAGCTTTATCTTCCAGGAGAAGCAAAATGCAGAAGCAATGCAGACACTCTGAAGCGGAAGAATGCTTGTATTGGGGGAGAAAGAGATGTATGTAAAGAACCCCACTTGTCCTTGAATAGCAAATATTAACAAGTTGTAATATACTAATTGACCTTTTCTGTCCTTTTCTAAAAATCCAATCATGCAGCATGTCTCTGTTGCCGTTACTAATCCACTGCTTTGTCAGCTCTGAAGAGAAAGACGAATTTAGGTTGTGTTTCCAACCTGAATGCACTTGCAAGGGATGCATACTATGGTCCCAAAGCAAAACCATCTCACTTGGCTCTCCCTGGCTAGGGAGCATTCTACTGGGGACGACTGATCCTTACAAAGCTGGAAAGCCAAGAGCAGTGCCAGGCATCCTGAGCTTCCACCCTACCATGTCTCTTGAATATGCTGAGAAAATGCTAGTGCAACACCCTGTAGCGCTTCTCAGTAAGTAAAGGCTTCCAGCTACTCTACAGCTGCTGCTAATGTGGATGGTAAGCAGGTCCTGCATGGTGACAGCACACCTTTTTTCTCCAAGTATTCCAGGAATTATCAAGTCTCACTGAACTGGCCATGCAAGCAAAGTGTCCCTCTGGAAATCAAAGGTATGTGGAGAGAATTTGTAACAAAAATATTATGGCAATCCATTCATACTTGTAATAATCCTTTCAAATGGTACTAAAGGGAGAAGACCTGATACTGTCTTGCTCTGTAGGCCAGCTTGACTCTCTGAATCCAGGAACAGCAGAAAATAAAATGCAGTGAGGCCGCATTGTCTTCATCATTTTTTGTGCCTTGAATTAGGTGAAGTCAGCTAGGACCCATGCCTGGGAACCAGCACAAAATCCCATCACAGTTGAGGCTACTAACCATCCCAAATTAATGATTACTTACAAGTTCTTGGAGAACTTTTTATTTTCCAGCTGAATTCAGTACTCTGTCTCCAAATAGATGGGTATTATAATGCCTAAAGTTTAGGCAAATACCTACAGTGCCTAAGCACATCTTGTGCAGCTGGCAAGGATTGCCAATATCATGCTGTGCCCTCTTGCTTGGGAATCCAGCAATTAGGGCTTTTGTCTGAGATATGAAAGCCCTGGGGCCAAACCATTCTTCTACCTGCTGGGACATGCATGCACATCCACTTTGAAAAGCCCCATTGCCCCAGGCAACATGGGAAGTTAGATTCAACCACTTCTGCTGAAGCTGCTCTGCTACATGTCAGGTAGTTAAATATTCATGGTGAGGAAGAAAAGAGAAAGAATAGCCTATGGTTGGTTGGGGCCAAGCAGAAAGGCCAAGTAGAAGGACTAGTGTACCCTGTGTTACCTGCTCCCCACAAGGTCATCACCCTCTTCCTGGAAATCCTTCTCTGTCCCCTGACGCAGTGATAACTGATGCTGGGATCTCCAGGGAGTCACTGGAGTAGAGTGAGAGTTGCAGGATATGCTGTAGATGGGTAGGAAGCAGCTGGAAGGAAGGAGTCCCCAGGTATTCTGAGACCTTTGTTTTTACCCTGACTGGCTAGCCTCTCCATTCCAAGATCTCTACATGAGATAACAACACTTATTCTAAAGAATGCTTAATTCAAATACAAGTGACTAAATTAAAATAGGAGAAAGAAAGACTTTCCCACCTCAGACCTATGTGAGAGTTAATGGACAGAGAGGGCATGCCCTTGTACAGTACCTGTTCAGGTCCCCTTGGGCTTGAGGCAGCAAAAGCACCTAATGTGACAGTGGCACTGAAGTCTTCTTGAAGAACCAGCTGTAATTCCCTACTAGCTGAAAACCACACCCATTTACAGTAATTATACATGTGTTTACAGCTTCCAGAGGGAAAACAGAGAAATTAATGCAACTTACAGAAACAATGTGACAAAAATCAACACAACAAAAAATATTTTCTGAAGTGATCAATTATTTTATCAGCTCAGAAATATTTGAAGTAAAGAAGAAATAATTGATGAATTTTTATTTTAAAAAAGATCTAAAATTACTTAATGACATTAAGATAACAAAAGTGCTTCCGATAAAACTACGTGGTTTCTACTGTAGGAAGATTTTGCCTTCAGAGATTTTAAAGTTCCTGAAATGAATACAGACTATAGTATATCCTAGTTCCGTGGGCTGTGACACGTGCATCTACAATAGCAATTGCAAACAATGCATGTATAGAATATTATACAGGAATCTTGCAACAAGGGAGGTACTCTCTTTGACTTCAGTGGGAATTGGAGAGGACCTTAAGGAACAGAACAGTATATCTTAATAGAAACAAAGCTTAGTTTAGATGTGAATCACAATGCTGCCATTGAGTTTATGCTCAGTTTAACCTATTAAACAATGTGAGATGAGCAAAAATTACTCATTTCCATACTGCTGATTTTGCAGACTTCAGAAATCCTGAGTATGAAATAAATAACTTGCTCTTAATAACTTTCAGTGTGGATAATATATTTAAATGTAGGAAGATGTAAATGATGTATTTTTATTGCACTGCTTGTTACCTCTCTGTATCAGTTCAGCTAAAAGCAAAGTTTAAAGTTACAAGGAACTGGCAAAAAAAATTTGTCTGTTCTTCACAAATGAAACAGTGGCTGAGCATGCTGTTATGGAAGGTTCTGAAGATTAAGTCAACTATACAAATACAATTAGTACTGTATTTCCTGAATGACTGGCCTGATTCCATAGCTATGTCTGTATTGTAAAAATACCCCAGACTCTTCCCTTTGCAACATTTCCTGCATTTTCCATCTGCTTCTTATCTGATCAGCAAGCATATAGTGAGACTGACTTTTTGAAGGAAGGATGGATCTAGGCTCATCTTGGCGGTGGCGAGCAAGGTTGTCCAGAGAGGTTGTCCAGAGAGGTTGTCCAGAGAGGTTGTGGAGTCTCCTGCACTGGAGATACTCAAAAGCCATTTAGACACAATCCTGAGCAACGTGCTGTAGCAGACCCTGCTTGAGCAGGAAGGTTGGTCTAGATGACCTCCAGAGGTTCCTTCCAAACTTACCCATTCTGTAAGTCTGTGTGAAAGGCATGTAGCAAAAGTTTCTCCACTACATTGAAAAGGCACAGTAAACTGGGCCAAGTGTTAGCACTGGAGATACTCAAAAGCCATTTAGACACAATCCTGAGCAACGTGCTGTAGCAGACCCTGCTTGAGCAGGAAGGTTGGTCTAGATGACCTCCAGAGGTTCCTTCCAAACTTACCCATTCTGTAAGTCTGTGTGAAAGGCATGTAGCAAAAGTTTCTCCACTACATTGAAAAGGCACAGTAAACTGGGCCAAGTGTTAAGGGTTCACTTTAAAAGTTTTTATACTCTACATTGTAAATTTAAAAATCATCACTTCCAAATTCTGCCTTCTCCTAACCACTCTTCTTTCCTAAATCAGTTTTCTGAATTTTGAGTGTCAAAGTTCTAGGTTTTTACAGCATGATCACACTATGAAATTGATTTTGGCTCTAAGTTGTTATGATTTCCAACCAACCCACCAATCCTTTTGATTCTTCATTCTTAAAAAAAACCACAACAAATGTTTCCATAGATTTTTTGAACTCTCCTTTTAAACAGAGGTGCTTCTGTTTAGCAAGACAAAATGAAGTTTTGTTCACAATGTCAAGAAACTCAAAACATGATCTCATATATTTTCCACAGCAGTGACCCCACTAATATCCCACCTTAAATGCTATGTGCACATTGATGCTCCTCTGTCCAGGATTAACAAACCTTTCTTTCTACATGTGGTTTGAAGCATGTTCTTGCCACGACCTATTTGTTACAAGATTGTTCACCACAGCCACTGTGGTTGGGGGGTGAGTTTGTGATCTGTCTGCCAGCCAAATCCAGTCCTTGCTGACATCAAAAAGAAGGCTCCTGTGTCCCATTGGGCTCCAGAGGCTAAGTGGAGACAATGTCTCACCTTATCATGTCTGTCAGACAAAGAAGCTCTTTTTCTGTTTTCTTTCAATGTAAGTCTCAATGCTACATACTAATGCTATTCTCAAACCTAAAAGCTTGAATACTTTCATTGAACCATCAAGGAGGACTATGGTTAAAAGCATGGAGTCAGCTCCCACCCTGACATTAGCACAGGTGCTGCTAAGTCCATGTGAGGCTCATAACAGCTCTCAGGTGTGGGCTTTAGAAATCACTAAAACAATTGTCATAAGCCACCTGAGGAATGAAATAAAAAGGGTGAAAATACCTACCAGAGCAAAGGTATTCTTTAAGGCAAAACCCAGTATGGTCTCTAGTCTGAAGTAATGGTACTTTCAACCTGGTGTTGATCTCTTACACAGAAGGGTTAAACCTGAGAGTGTAAATGGGAGTGACTAGACGTTACCAGGTATGCTAATTCTTTAAATCATGTTAATGTAAATCAATATATTAATTTACACATTATATAGATATCTGCTTTATTTACTAGATATTTGAAAATCTCTCTGTCACCAGTCATTAATTTTTTTTCTAGGTGAAGCAGATGAGATTTTAAAGAGAAAAGTTGCATCCAGCAGCAGAAGAGAGAGTTCTCTGGAGTAACAAACCCTAATGTTTCCTACAGCTGCAATTGCCATAGAAACAGAAATGCCACTTATGCTGCTCTCCCTTCTCTCTAATGAAATATTGCCACTTGAGGGGATTTAGAGGGTTGCATGCAAAGGCCTTTGTCCTGCAATGTGCTGAACATCCCTGGTGAGGTGCTGGAACTCAGGTTCCCAAGGTATTTGCATATATCACATCCATTGATTTTCAAAACCAAAGGAAGCTTGAGGTAAAAAGACATCTAAGGATGTGAGCCTTGAGTGCTTTTAAATTCTTGCTGAAAGGGCTGAAGGTTTAGGACTTAACTCATTTCTCATTGCTACTATCTGGGACTTCTGCTGTTTAAACAGTGAAAGGTCTGGTCCCTTAGAAGTCTGCTTGGTATTTTTCTGAGGTTAGAATGGGTCACAGAATGCAGCCACTGATGTGTCACAGACAGATGTCAGTGCAGCCCTAAGCACTTCGTTTTAACTTACTATTTTCACATCCTTTTTTGAATCTTATCCAGTCAGGTGGCCGAAGCGTGATATGTTCCTTAATTACTGCTCAAGGTACCAGGAACTATTCAGAGCAAGTGGCCAGATACCTGTTTACAACTTAAACACAATTTTGGGCTTCTTTTAGATCCACAAAAGGATCTCATTTTTTACAAAGAAAGGAAACGAGAGCAATAATAATTAAAGCAATATTTATCCCTTAATAACTGCCTATTTTTATACTGCTGCTAGAGGTTAATAGCAGTGTTATTTACTCCTCTGCCAAAAAGTCTGAAGGATATGAAATGTAGCAGCCAATAAAGCTGAGCCATCAGATAAATAACATTCATATTACTCTCTGACAAATTCTTTTTCTACATGGAGATATAAATAACACTAAGAAAGCAGTTCCTACATTACAAGTTTACTGATGTGTAAAATGTAATTTTAAAAAAGAGCCCAAAGCACCAGGAATGTGACTTACTCTAACATGATCTATAGGAAGAGATATGTGGCATATCCAGTACCTGTAAAGAGATGAAACTAGGAGAGTGAGACATCTTTGTGAAGGTGGGATGCAGCCCTAAAGAGGGAAAAATGGAAAGAGCAACTCTCATTCAGAGAAGCAATGATAGCTTTATGCACCGAACAAAGCTTCAAATTAATAATGACAATGTTTCTGTTCCTGTGTCCACAGTCCTCAGAGGGATGGATTGGCCAAGAGCAGTCTGTTTCTGACAGCAAAATTGCATTGTATTTATGTTCAGAAAACAGAGGGTGTGATGAGCTCCTGATGCAACACAGGAGATTTACCTCTGAGGGTTTTCTTTTCCATAAACCCTTGGGATGGACCAGGCTGCATCTCTTCAGCAGCAAATAGCCACAAACAGGGACACAGCAGTGCCTTTTGGCCAAATTGCCTGATCTTAGAATAATACTTAGTCAGTTCAACTCCTTGAAAGTGAGAAAGAGCACTTTTTAGCATTTTTACATTGGGTTTTGGGATGACTCAGGAAGAAGAGAGATACAGGCAGGTAGGTAGACAGGTAGATATACAGACAGACAGACAAACAGAGAAATGTGTTTCCTAAACTAAACAGGTATAAAATATTTGCATGAGGAAAAACAGATGTAGAAAATGGCAACATGAACGAAATGAGTCTTGGGAAAAAGAAAAAAAAGGGGAAATGTTCTTCAGTGTTGCCAATGCTTCATGTAGATATGTTCATTCGCACCATGTGTGATGGAGAAAGAAGGAATTGCTTCATTTTGAGGACTCGTACAATTTTTTAATTGCTCTGCCTGCAGTTTCTCTACTGCTCACTTTCAGAGTTCTTTCTTTGTGACACTTTGGATATAAAACACTGTTGTCTGAGCTACTTCCATGGAGAACATTGAAAATCAGTGAAATCTTCAACCTCATCTAACATAGATCATTAAAACTGCAGTCATACCATTGCAATGGAGAGGCTCCACAGCCCATCCTGCATGTTCCTTTGCCTTCTGTCTGTGGCTGGGGAGAGTCAGAGCTGGGCAGGAGGCAGGAGTTCCCCTCAGACCCACCTCTTCCCTGCTGGGGAGAACTGAGCTGTTTGATGGTCCCATAGTTCTAGAGGAGCTCTGGAGGGGGTAGCTGTGTGTCCTGCTTGAAGTGCTATATAAGATGACCCTTTGGATTACTCTGTCCAATGGTATTTCTTTTGGAGCTTACCAAATAATTACATCTCACACACAGTCTGAGGTGGGTATTTACAGGAACTCTTGTCCTGCAGTTTGCTGTGTCCTGTATTTTCTGATGTTTTGTGACATTAAAGAGAATTTTTACATTGCGTTACCTATCAATAAGTACAAAATATAAAACTTGCAATTTCCTGAAAATCTGATTTGGGAAATGTTAGTCTTGTCTAATGTTTGCTGCAATAAACAGTCCTCTCTGCTATCACCCATCAAAGACCCCAGTGACATCTGCAAAATGTCTGCCTTTCATAGGGGAGAGAGAGAGGTGAAAGAAGGACAGAGCGAAAAAAGAAGGGTGGACTGTCAGTTCAGCCACTGACCTTAGAGCTGAGCTTGGCTGTTGCTGAGATGGATGACTGTTCTTGAATAGCCACAGATTTTGCTTTTCTAATGAGAGATAATAAAAATATAATTTAGGGTTATTGTTCATTGTAGTAATATTTTGAAACTTCTTGGAAATATTATGTTGATATTTTAAGATCTATGTTTCTGGAACTATTGTATGTATCTCCTCTTGCTGAATTCCAAATGAACATCCTCAGAGCACTAACAAGCATGGAAAGAAAGGAAAGCTGTTTTTAAGCTGCCAGAAATGTCTTTGTCCAACTCAGAAAAACTGTAGTACAAACCAGAAGAGGCAGAGGATTTAATCCTTGGCAGCATAATGACAGGAATAAGCAAGTGAACTGATAGTTTGGACTAAATATCTAAGTAATAAATTTCAATCAGATCTTGACAATACAGGATTACTTAGATGTGAGTGCAAAGATGTCCCCTCAGACATTTCCCTACTAATGGCAAAAGCATTTTTGTAATCCAAATGATTTTATACACAGTCTTCTTGCAATAAAATAAAGAAATTACTCAAATTAATACTAACTAAGGATATATGGGAAAGTACTTCTGCAGCAGAGGAGTAAGACCTCTCTAATTTCTTTTAAAATGTGTCTTTTAAAATGTGCCCTAATCAAAAGGATAAATTTTGCCAACATTATGAACATATCCATTTGGGAAGTCAAAACAAATATGATGTAGACCTGGCTTTTGTCATAGATAAATCGTTCTTTCTGTAGGAAGCCCTGGAGTACTTAAAGCAACCCAGCAAAGTCCAATGAAGTGTCAACTCAAGCCAGGAACATTATTATTTATTGTCAGTTAGGACCTTCATCACTTACAGACATCACTGGAAATATTACTGGTGATTGATACTGATGGCAATGATGATTACTCTTGCAATAAGCTTAATTAAAATAATGAAGTACTGTTGCACGGAACTTAGTTGTTGCCCAGGCAGGATAATGTATAAGCAGCACAAGGAAGTCATCAGCTCAGAGTGCTTCATATTTCAAGTATGACATTGCCAGGGAAGCAAAAAGGCATTGTGTGCCATTTCTCCACTATTTCTGATCCATCTCCTATGTGTATGCATGTACAAATAATTGCTGGAATAGACACCCCAGAGATTGCCTTTTAGATATTAATCCTGACTCTCTTCTATAATGAAGTGTAGATTGGTCATAGTGGTGGTATTGCTGCTTTTAGAAGAGGCTACAAGACTGTGCGAATTTTTTTTGCCCATTATTCTTCAAAGAGCTCTTCTCTGACCATTTGTTTGTGGCAGTTTAATTGATCTTCACCTGCCAGAGTGAGTAACCCATGCAATCAAAGGTTATAAGGGACCTGGAGGGAGGAGAGCAATTTCTGACCTCTCTTGTTCTAGGTAGCAAATGCCGGAAAGAATCCCAAGCACCAAGGTATAACGTCATCACATTATTCTATTCTATTAGCTGTGCATTTAAAAGCCCAGAACATAGATGTGAACTCTGAATCATCCAGGCTAGCTGAACTGGTCTCAAACCCAAGCTTCCCACAGCATGGGAAACAGCTATAAAAGTCATGGGCAGCTCCAATCAGAGCAGGAAGATCTGTATTTATAAAGGACCTGCATTTATATGTCCCTATATTCTAGGATTTTTGGATAGGGTTAGTTAAGCCAGTATACTGTATAAGCATTTAGGGCAAGTTGATTGTCAGTGGTTTTATACTGACATTTGTATTTCTTGTCGGTGTGGCCTAAAAATTCAAAGTTAAGCTGGGATCATTGAAAAATCATTTAAAGAATAGCACATCTGTAATATTAGGCAAGACACAGGCACTCATTTAGGAGGAAATTTCATAAGAGCTTAGGAAAAAGCTTTTTCTGGGCAGGTAAAATGTAACTGTGCGATCAAATTAGAAGCTAAGTCTAGAGTTGCCACCACATTATGCCATTGAGATGATCTCATTTTGGATATTCTGTCTCCTGTCTGTCCCTTTGTCTAGGTCAAAGACTGATGATGTTTAATGTTATTTTGCCTGGAAGCTTGCACCTTGTCCCTTACCTGTCCATAGCTTATGAAAAATGCCAAGTGTTTGTTTTTCTTCCCTGCTACTTTCCACTTACTTTAATTCACTGAGCACTTCCCTTTGCACTCACACCAAAATTTTGAATATAACCTTCTTCCTGAATGAGAAAATACTGTAAAGCTAAGCAGTATCTTGTATAAATTACACATGCTGCAAGTGAAAAAGAAGAGACAGGTGACGTCCAGATGAAGCAGAAAGGTCATGACTTAGGGACTTGTGTTACTTGTACAGACCTGTACACTCCTCGAGCACAGCTGAGAATGCACCTTCACCATTCCAGTTCCTCCAGGCACCACTGTTCCAGTACCACCAGTGTTCTCTTGATTTATGCCAATAAATTATTTTGCCTGAATACATTACCTTTTCTCATTAGTTAAGCCTGTATCCTGTCTCTGTTAAGAGAAAGGGAACTACAAAAGGGAAATACAATCAGCTGAACAGTGGTGGTTGTAAAACTGGTTTCACATAAGATGATATCAGGGTTCAAATTTTCTTGTGCATACCAAGAAGGTATATTTGCCTTTGCAATGAGATGTTTTGCCTGTTAAACATCACACATTATGCCAGTTGCAGAGAGGGAAACCACCTGAATCCTCTCTAACAGTTATTACAGGCAATCATTCAGGTTGAGGTCTAATATTTCTTAAAGAAGGTAGAAATGGTTCAAATAACACAGATGTGTTTGGCTAAGTATCCTATTTTCAACAGAGATTGACACTTTCAGAAGGTACATTTGACCCAATTTTGTAGCACAATGAAATCTCTGTGGCTTCCTGTCTTGCCACGCCACTAAGAAACAGAAAAAGATTGCCCCATTTAGGCCATTTGACAAACTTACATTTGACAAGCTACTTAGCAGTAGTTTCTAAAGAATTGCATCTGGAGTGGAGCAGCAGAGAGAGACCAGAAGAGAAAGAGGAGGTGGTGTCTGTAGTGTTTTGTGTTCCCTGAGAGAAGTCTTACGCAAAGAGAATTACTCAGAGGACAATCACAAGAGAGTTTGAGATAAGCAGGACTGAGACATTTATTTGCTTAAAGTAAAGAAAATCCATTGAGTTAACCAAAATTTAAAGTTTTGAGCTGATATGGGGAATGAGCAGGGAAAAAACCAAATTTGTATCAAGAAACTCAATGCTCAAGATTAGAAATTTGGGGGCTACACAAAGCAAGATAGCTTTACTCACAAAGCAGACAGGTGCTCAGTTTTAAGTAAGTGTACTTAAGTGCTTTATTGAAAAAGAAGAAAATAGGCAACATTTAAATGTATTCCTATATGGGACAGTGGTGTGCGTTATAAAAATTAAGGCTTCAAAGAGTTTCCACAGAGCAAAACACTTCCTTCAAACAACACAAACACAGAGAAGCTGTAAATTTTGCTTTCAGACCCTAAATGTGTCTATGCAGACATGTTAGTCATAACGTAAATTCCTTCCTTTTGATGTTGAGTCACCAGTTTTGTTGTTAATATAGTAAATTGAGGAGGCTTAAAACACTCCATCATACCTCAGAGAGATATCCTTGTGTATGTGGATCAATTAGGGTCTTAAGAAGAAAAATTAAAGCATTTCAACTATGACACCCAGAAGGCACCTCAGCAATGTTCCTGTTTAATTGTTTTTTGAAGTGCAAGTTTTCAGGTTGGTTGAACTTTTTTCAGTGTGAAAAAAAGACACTTCAGTAGAAAATGTTGATGACAATCACTTTTTCCTAGGTTTGTCAAGCTTTTGAAATGATGAATTAATACCAACACGTTTCTGTCCTAATATAGGTTTTACACCCAGATGCAGAATGTTCACATTTCATGCACTCAGGTCAATAGGAACCATGTCTTACTGTTAAAAATTACCTACCTGTTATGTCTCAAAATGTAATTATAAATGAAAAGTCATAAATGTGTGAGAACTATCTAATCCTTGATAATTATCTAATCTCTGGTTCTGATCTCACTATAGCTATTCTGCAATCACCCATCAGCATCATCTGAAATAGTAAAAAAAAAAGAGAATAGAGAATAATTCAGGGACTATTATGATGGCATGATATAAATCTTCCCAGGTTTCTTTTGTTTTCCTATCTCAAAGTTGACATATCAGATATGATATATATGCCTGAACGAATGGCTAGCATCATCTTAAACTGAATTTACAAAAGACTTTTTCCTAAGCACACAAATAAACCCTCATGCCCCAGGACAAAGGCCAGCCACTAGACGACAGAAGGCTAACGAGCAGCTTCCCTAACAGAGCAGTTATTCCAGAAGGCTCCAACTCAGTAGTTCTTCACTGGCTAGGAAAGCATGTTGAGTGGAAATGTTCAAAGCGGTAGAAAACAATTAGGTGTGTAACTCCCATCCAAAGAGGGGGGAGGAGGAGAGGTGAATGCCAGACTTCCACCAGGCTGTAGAAAATCTTCCCATGCTTGAAGTTAAGCATGTGCTTAAATGCCTTGGACTTTCATGGCAGACACGGGACCCTGGATTAGAGGACTCATGGAGTGGATCAAGCATGGGGAGCCCTATGCTGCTGTACAATAAAGCTGAAGTCTCTTTTCCTGTTGTTAATCTCTTTCCTGTCTGTTAGCCTCAAGGCACAGTGAAGAGTTAATTGATTTTCATCCAGGAAAAGAGGACTTCACTGAAAAGTGCAGTCATGGAATTTTTTATTTTATTTTAAGTACCAGGCACACCTGCCAGGCCTCCAATTATTCCTCAGGAGGAGAAAGTCTACTGTTTTTCCTGTGAGGAAACCCTCTGATCCAAGCACTTGTCAGAGGTTTGTACCTCATCTATGCACTGTGTTAATCTGTCCTCCCTTTTAAAACTCGTCTGCTGGTGAAGGTTTTGGGGGTGCATGTCCTTTTGTATAGATGTTTAGTGGTTAAGGTATTTAACCAGAGAAAGAGAAAGCCAGGGCTAGTTTCCTCCTCAGCTGGGGTGCTAAAAGTCTGGGGAAATGTTCCATGCAGCCCTGCTGGTTGCTCAGCAATGAGAGAGGAATTTTGAGCTCCTTGGTCTGGCCTGGGCTGGGCTGGGCATCCTTCCTGGGGACTAGACCAGAAAAAGGGAGAGTCTTCCATGTACCTCCTTTTTTAAAAGAAGCATTTTGAGGGGGATCTAGCACTGCAGCTGAGTGCTGGCAGTCTGTAATTGCCCACCTGTCTTAGGAAGTGGAGTTGGTGCAAACATCACATTAGGACAGAGCTAACCTCAGAGTTGCACTGCATTTCCAAGAAAAATGGTAATTTGATGATTAGGCAGCACCATGAGGAACAAGGAGCTGAAAGGAGATTTTTGCACCATTTTGTGCAGCAGCATTAGATGCAAGGTCAAGCTCCTGCACAGGCTGTTGGAGCTGCATTGGGGTGCTGCCTCATAGCAAAATCTGCACTGTTTTGGGTGAAACCAAACTGCAAGATCTTTGGGAGAGCACAGAGTGCTCCAGTCACTCATGGAAATCTAGTGATGCTAGTCTGAGAGCTCCTCAATTTGCCCCCCAGCCCTAATACAGACAATGTGAACATTTGGACTTCAGTACCAAAAATTTCCCTCTACAGATCAACTCCCATTGCACCTCTTTACATGTAGATAAAGTCTTAAATGTTCAAAATCAGTTTAGGTCTTACTAAGATACCTCAGTCTTTTTTTATGATTTTCATCAGTCATGTGTTGAGCCACTACTGCAGTACTCTGTCAGAATAGTTTTTTTAGTATTACATAGGGAAATGGCACTGACATTGCTGAGGTTTGAAATAAAAAGAACAAATGCAAAGCAAAAAAGCAAAAAGTAAAAAATAATTGTGCTAAATTCAAACTTGCACAGGAGGTATAATGGCTCTACATTTTTTTAACCACCAACACGGGTTCTGTTGTGTGTCTTGTACCCACTAATGGATTTTAACTTTATTACTATCCAGTTTTATTGGAACTAATCAGAAGACTGTCGGAATGAAAGGACTCCCACATTACTGAAACAGTTAATTTTTTTAAAGCCAGGCTACTGAAGTGCAAGTTAAAAGGGAGGAGCAGATCAAATCCATGTGCAGGTCATTTAAGAGCTCAGACTCATTTTTGAAATATAGATTATCCAGGATAACATGAATTCAGCATTTCTATGTAATGTTTCATTGATTGATCCCTTAGGCCAACAGCACTTGGCTATAGAGAGACACCTAAAAATGAGTTTTAAAACTTTACTGTCTTTTAATATTTTATATCTTGTCAAAAAATCAGTTGGAGGCTCTGCTTTTTCTCAAATTCTGATATCATTGCAGCAGATCTCCAGCAGAAATGTGTTTTTTCATACAACTAAATGGTAGTTGCCACGAAAGCACATGGCGAGTCATGACTCTGAAGAAATTCCTGGGTGAACAGTAACAAAGGTGAAACAAATGGCTAACACCTGCCAAAACCTGCATGGAGAGTGCTGATGTCATCAGCAGTGCCATCACTTCACAGGCAAAGCCTCCGCTCAGGTCTTGACAGGTAAGGGCAGGAGGCTATGACCTTCAAATAGTCTATTTTAAGATGCATTTTCTGTGTGGCCTTTTTAAGTCTCACTGAAGCCTGGGCAGGACCCAGCCTTTTACTCATCAGGTCCTTATTTATGTTTATTTATAAGCTTTTCCATAGACATCATCCTGGTACTGTGCAAGTGCATTATGTATATTAATGGCCTTGTCCTCAAGCTATGCTAGGAGTGATGAAAGTGTGATTCCTCGCTCTGACAACAGGGACCAGGGATGCAAAGAGAGGTGAGGTGATGGGCCAGGGTCACACACACTGTCTCCTGTGCCCCAGCCTCAGCCTTAACTACTACACTCCTCTTTGGTTAAGTTATAGCTGTTTACTTCAGTGCTTTAATGACACTTCCCAGGATCAAGTCTAAAATGTTTGTGGCATATAAATAATATGATAGACACACAGATACACACGTTCACAGACTTCAGGACTGAAGCTCCAAGGGCGGTTTCACAGACATCCCTAGAACACTGCCGGGCACTTTTTGTGAGCAATATGGAGACAACATCATCTAACAGACACAGAGCGAGGGGATGAATTTCTGGCTTTGCACCATAGGCCGAGCACCATTGGTTCAGCATGGGAATATTGGCAATGTATGTAATTTTTTTTTGCATGTTACTGTAAAACAGACATTCTGACGCTAGAGACATCCTGACAAAGCCTTTTGAATAACATACTCAGATTAAAAGATGTTCAGATTTTGGTATCATCCATGAAACAAATTACTTTCCAAACCTTTTTACCCTAAGGATTCAATACTACGCCCTAAGAAAGCAACCTCTGAAGCACTTGGGAACACCCAGTCAGCGCCACAAAGATACTACACAAAGATAATACAGTTAGGTGCCTGTTTGCCAAGCCCACTGTTTAGGACAAAACTGCACATGGAACTAGTTAACCCATATGATAGCAAAATACTAGCAATCTCTATGATGCTGACATTTAATAACCAGTCAAGAAAGATTAGAAAACACAAAGGAAATTGCAGGTATGTTGAAAAGAAAAGCATATTACTCTCATCTCTTAAAAGACTACCATGCTGTAGCATCAGAACTGATAGTCCAGGCTAACTGGCAGCAGATTTAAAGTTTCAGGACACACAGCAGCTGAAAATGAAAGTAGTGTGGATTAAGGTGATGTGTTTAGCCTCAGGAAGAATGGAATTAAACTGTCTGCTGGTAGGAGGTGAGAGGGGAAAAAGCTGGAAATGGAGCAGTCCCTTGTTTCGTAACAGCAACCCACAGGAAGGTGGGAGGGGGAAGGAAAGGCGGATGAAACCACAGTAAGTTTTCCCTTCAGTGTACCTAGCAGGAGATTAACAAAGAATATGCTTAATTATTGCTTCCTGCCCACCTGCCTCGTTCCTTCAAGAACCAGAGCTCACTCAAACAACATTCACTCCCTTAGCAAATGCACTCCTAATGGAATCGGTTACAAATTAACTAAGTCAGTTGCTTCTTTTACCTAGAAGGAATTGCAATTAATTTCCTCTACCTTTTTTTTTTTCCTTTTTCTTTTTTTCATACCTGCTGGTGAACTTTCAGCTTCCAAGGATCAAAATCTGGATGCCATACTGGGATAAATCAGCGTAACTTCTGTTCAAGACAGTGATATTGTCTGCATTTACACCAGTCAGTCATCCATCAGTTCTGGATGATCAAATTCACTGTCCTATTTACTGCCTTCAGTAATTCTGTGTTATCCCAGCCAGTGCTAGATTTATTTTGTTAATAATTCATGGGTTGCCTTCAACTTATGACTCTCTGTGCTACACAAATGATACGGAGTAATTAAACTGCCTTTAAAGCACCTTGAGTGCTGTTGGCAGGAACAACAGCGAGTATTTAAAAGAATATTTAATATCATGCTCTGCCTGCATGCATGCTGGGAAACAAGCTCACATCCCAGAGCCTACATTGGGCCAATCACAAGAGAATGGCTTAATTGGTTAATCATATAAATTACAGTCACTTAATCATTTTAATCACCATCAGCCAATTAGCTCGGAGTTATGGGCTTTGAGGTAACAGTTATGCAAATGTTTGTTCCACCGCAAGCTATTAACAGCCATATTTTCTATATCAAACTGACAGTGACTGATGTGAAAAGGGAAGTGAAGAAAGTGAACATTTGCTTAGTATAAACTTATCCTCTTCTGATTAGAATGAAGCAAGTTATGAGAATAGACTGAAGATAGAGTGGTTGCCTTTTTTCATCATAGAAAATACCTCCCATCAGTTATGCTGGTGTGGGCATGCTGAGGTGCTCTCCGAGGTGTTTTTGCAGAACACTACCATGATTGCCCCAGTGTCCCAGCATCACTGTCACTTTTAATGAACCACTTCAATAGCAAGATTGGAATAAATGTTACTGGAAATCTACAATAGTGAGTGAAGGCTAGTTGTGCATCACCAGTGGATAATTTCCTGGAACAGAGGTGTGACACCTTTACTGTGTAATTTTGTGTCTCTCCTACTCTGTTTCTGCCAAAATCACCCCACAGTCTCATCTCCATGACCACAGAGGCATCATGCTGGCTTAAGAGGAGATACTTGCTACCCGCAGTGGGGACCAGAACCTATTCCCAGCTTTCACTCAAAGATGAAAAAGTGCAGATGAGATTTTTCAATATCATATTTGCATAGTTTGGGTAAAATGGGGCAGCATGACAAAACCCCAGATGTAGGGAATACAGAGCAGAAGTTTCTCAAATACAGTGGATTTCAAGTGCTCATGGGAGTTGGAACATACTAGACTTCTGTGTGATCATATATCCATTGGTAAAAATTCTGTTCAGGAAATACATTGTTATGCCCTGTCATCAACTCAGTCTCCCTTGACAGTCATGGAGAAGTTTCAGAGCTTCATTCCTATAATAAAGCTGATATGGGGGGAAAAAGTTGGAAAGGAGTGGGATATTTGTTAACATTACTTTTTTATAGTTTATATTTATCATCCAAAAGTGCACTTAGATATCTATCAGATCAAGAGGGTGCAGCTGGCATGGTTCTCTGGAGCATTCAGAAGTGTGCCACTAAAAGAGTGACACATGCCTCAGAGAAATAATTAGGAGTTGCAAAGTCTCTAGCACACATGGAAAAAGCACTTGTTATATTTGGTGTGAGAAGCCACAAGTCATCCATTCTCAAAAATGTCTCACTACCATCAAGAATCTGACCTAAAAGATATGGGGGAAGGTTTCCACAAAACTCCACAGTATTTTAATTTGCTTTTCTTTGTGTTTGATTTGTGTGTGTGTGTTGTTGCTTTAAAAGGTTTGAGGTTATAAAGTTCCAAGTTGGAGGCACCAAGAGAAGTAGCTACATATATACACGTCACTGTCACCAGAGTTATGTAGTACGACTTAAATTAGATATGCTTGCTAAGGATATAAGTAGAAAGAATAAAATGAGTTTTACACCATGGTTATCTGAAACCAGTTAACCTGTTGTACTCCATAACAATCAATTAGCATATTATTACAACATCTATTAACAATTTATTAGTCCTTTATTATTTATTATTATTTAGAACTGTAGTGCAAAGCATGATCATTTTATTATTTAGTAGAAATTAAGTCAGTTTGGGGAGACAATGTATGAGTTAGGAGTAACTCACTTCAGGACAGAGGGACAGATCTTGTCAGCTAGAACGGAAAAGTCAAAATGCTCACTATCAACAGAGAAACAACTAGGGACCAAAAAGGCTGTTCTCAAAGTGTTTCCTCTTCGGTGCAGAGGAGAAGAAATAAGTTTCTGAGTTTCAGCTCAGTCTCAGTGATGCTATGAGTAAGTGAGCTATGTAGTATTCTAAGAATCTTAACAAACTGAGCACTACAAATAGGTTGCCACCTCTGAAATGCAAAAATACCTGGTGAAGCTGAGCAAAAAATTGCTGCTACAGCTGCAGATGGGTCTGTACATGCAAGGCAACTCTTATGCCAACAAGTAAAGTCTATAGTAAATGCAGCCAAGCTGAATGGCAACCACACAGAGGGCAATCCCCTTTATAATAGATCTGTGAGCTAGGAAAATATTTGCATACAAATTTTATGGGGGAAATAGAGATTAAAGCCTGGATCTTTTAAAAAGGCTAGACCAAGCAGTGCTCTGTGCCTGAAGAGACAGGGTCTGTCTGTGGCACACCACATAAGCACAGTGCTGTCCCAGCATGGACAACATGGCCCCAAATGGCTTGGTGACCAGTGACATGACCGCAGGAAAACCCAGACCTGAGGCTTAACCCCCAATAAGAAGACCAGGAACTACATACCTTCTCCTGGAACAAAATGCCTCATTTCACATTTCTAATGCCCCAGTGCTATTGCATCTTTCAATGACCTTATTTGGGAGAAATCCTGACAAATACTGAAGCGATACTGTTAAATTTCTGCCTTTAAGCAATACCTTACCTTTCTGTAGCACCAAGGAAGCTACTGTTGAGTAGCAGTATCTTTCAGTTGTGTTGACAGGATACCCTGGCCTTTGCCATGCCCTCAGCAGAGATACTTATGCCTGGTAAGCACTGCTTGCTCTGTCAAGGTCGTTCCACAGCTTCAGAGACATGCTCTGCCTGAAATAAATTAATAACAGAGCACACCTATCAATATTTATTACAATTACTCGGGCAGAATGTAAAATAAAGGCTTCACCCATCAGCAGCGTGCAGTCAGACCATTGCAATGACCCCAGGATCAGGCCCCCAAAACCTTCACCTCCTGTAAATGGTGTCATGTCCTGTCAGAAGCAAGGGTTGGAGATGCTATTCTGCTTCTGCAAGGAAGATGGAAACTGGTAGAGTCCAAACAGCAGGAGATATTCCTGCAGAGAAGGGGAGAGAGTTGCTAGGGCTCTAATTAGCCTTCCACAGAAATATTTCCCAATGCCAAAGAGGAATCATGTTTATCTAGGATAATTGTTTACTCTGTTAGGCTGAAATCTTCCAAAATCTTTCTATGACCCACATGCCAGAGGATGTCTTCACAATGGTGGTGGTACATACCCACTCACTTCAGTAGCTAAGTGGTCATATTACAGCCTGTTGCTTTTCAGCTTTAAAGAAGAAATACGTCTGTGATTTTGTACCTGTGCATGCACTCTTTAAAAGCATTTAGGAGAATAAAAACATTTTTTTCTTTCCAGTTTATTGAATAGTCACCAATTATCATATTTTGCATCTGCTACTGGAAAAAAAAGTTTTTGTCAATGTTTGAAAAGATGCTTCAATGACAGGTTTTCTTCATTCCTTTACTAGTGCAGTTGTTTTCCAATTCCTACATTCACTTCAACCAAGCAGTGCATGATGAATGCCAGATTAGACTTCCTGAAAATTAGCCTCAATTAAGCCAGGTGGCCTTTGATTGTTAATGATTGGTTAGAAAGCAAAAGACAGATTTACAGCAAACTAGTCAATAACTGAGATTTTCAATTTTTTTATTGGTAAAAGAGATCTCCTTTCTGCCTGTTATTATTTTTGATATTCCATTAAAATGCCTGTATTTATGTCACCTTGTCTCAATAAAAGGCTTTTTTTATTCTCTTGACAAATCTGTCACTTAAGAAAGGACATAATGCTGCTGCTGGTTTTACTGATTAATGATAGGTTTGACTATATTAAATACCATAATGATCTTAATATATTGTCATTTAGGTACACAATGGTGCTTGTTTTTTGCTTGCAGGGAGGTCACACTGTACCACACTATTTGTTTTCATTAGTGTGTTGAGGGTGAAGAGGTACACTGGTGCATAACCCCAGAGTGGGAGCAATCTCCACTCAGGAGCAGTCCTGTGCAAATGTTTTTCCCTCTGATATTTCTAACCTTAGAAAGATCACAATGAATCTTTGACCTGACTTAAGCAACAGTGTGCCTAAGGAGTGGCATGCATCCCAAACTCGATCAATATTTGTTTCAGGCAATTTAGTCCAGACAGGCAAGTTATCTGAGGTTGTGAATACCAGCAAACACAGGGAGATGTTCAGTTCAGTTCAAAACTAGAGTTCAGTTCAAGAAAAGGCCATGGCAGCGAAGTGCAGCCCCAGTGGAAGTTTAGGCACCTCAGGGAACAGCATCTGAACAGAGGCTTTCTGAATCTCAGTTTTGACCTGAATTCCTGTTTAGGTTGAAGTTTGGATGTTGGTACACTCACTATCTGTACTACCACTTACAGCTTAGCAGCAAGGTATCTCTGAGAAAAATCCCAGCCACTTCTGGTTTTAGAGGCTTTAAATATTTTTGGAAATATGGGTCCATAATAAACTGCACAGAGAAACATCTTACAGCCCATCACCAAAGCACACGCAACAGACATGAAGATTTTCTATTGTTCTTCTTTCCCATATCCTTGTCTCTGACATCTTCATCAGGCTGCAGGAAACACAACGAGCAGCTGAATGATACCCAAACCTGAGAGAGAGTTGCATGAAAGAAGGCTGGTGGCCTGCAGTTTGAAAGCAGATACCAAAATCAGGAAGGAAAACAGTCAGAACCTGTTTTCTGGTGGGAGTTAAGTTTGGAAAGCCATGAGTCTCCTTCAAGCACCAGTGTAAATGGATGAGCCTTGTCTTGGGCATGTCAAAGCATCAAGTGCACCAGCAGCTATTCACATTTGGTATGGGGCACATTTTCCCAACTGACAGTGTAAAGTCAATGTACAACTGCAGATTTCTCAAAGGCACTGGGAACTGCAAACTCCTCTTTGACTTTCTCCCTTGGCAGTGATTGCATATAAGGATTCAAAAGATGTTTAAGGACCACAGGGAAATTAGTACAAAATCACAGCTGTTCTGCTTAAGAAATGTAGGAATAGAAAGGACATGGTTAAATTAATAGGGGTGTTCTGTTGTTCAGATCAGGGAACATGGAATACAAGCCAAGTCTGGGCACTGAATGTTAAAGCAGCAGTAAAATGGGCAACATTAAAAGTATAAAAGGACTATTATAAACTCCTGATTTAGCCTTCTTAATAAAATCTGAAAGCTGGCATTGCTTCCAGTATGGGCTACTGAAGCTGTGACTGTTAGTACAGGTGAGGCCAGGGAGAGGGTAAGGAAGAGAAAGCGTGCTTTTATTGTCTGATTTTGGTTTTTGTTAGTGAAGTTTGTAATTCAAAAAGGGTAGCTGGATTAATCTGCTTTACAGAGTGAAGGACAGCCCAAAGAGTCTTCACAGAGAAAGAAGAGAAGAAACTCATCTTTTTAACATGCCCCATTTTCCATTTTTGAATCCAGAGATTTCAGACCCCAAAATCCAAGGCAGAAGTTAAACTAAGGAGGAGACAGAAGAGTTTACTTTCTTCTATGTAGTGTGGCCGTGAGAGGTCATTTAATGTCTCTTAAAGCTCTTTTACTGTGCATTGAAGTAAGCCAAATGACCTTGACTGGCTATGGGCTAAAAAGTGCAAGCTACTCTTAGCCCACAAGAAATCTGATTGATCCTCTGGAAGGTTTCCCATCTTTGCCTCTGTTAACTACACAAGGGCCTTCATCAGCTATTCTTCCTCACTGAACTGAACCTTAGCTACATGCTAAACTAAGGTGTTGTGAGCCTGGGGACACTGCACGACCAAATGCAACCTGTTGGGATACTGTGAGTGGCTCTTGTCAGTGCCACTTCCACCAGAGACAGCAACCTCTTCTCCATGTGTGCTGTGTTTCTAGAAAGGTGCCACCAATCAGAAATTCAAAGTGCTGGAGGCCTGACCCTACCCTGGACAGTGGCTAGAGACTTTATTATTAGCTTACGACTAAGAGAACTCTGTTCTGTTTGTTCTTTTCTCATACACTGTATGTTGAATTAACTGGGGAACTGTCCCCTGAAGAACTCTGCCTTCTTCCTTCTCCTTTAACTCTTTAGGATAGCATCTAAAATAATCACAAACTAGAATTAAAATAGCTACCAATGAAACAGCTGTTGACCCTGATCTTTCAACTGTTCCTTTAAATGTTAGTTACTCTTGTGAAGACTTTTAATGAGGGACACAGACTATTTATATAATCTTAACTAATTCAAATTATTTTCTCAGTTGTGTTATGCAATTACTGCTATTGATTAAGTTAATGCAGATTTTTTTATTCTTGGAAAAAGTAGGATAGATATATTTGTGTCTGATCAAGGCATTTGGTTTATTCTGGCATTCTCTAACTGACAGAAATTGACAGAGTAAAATAGACAAATCATTGAAAGACCATTTCCCACTGGTTTTGAGTTTGATCTCAGTCTGCAATAATGTAGGTGTGTATGAAGATCTTTGAGTATAATTATTTTT
Organism: Acanthisitta chloris; assembly: GCF_000695815.1. Lineage (NCBI taxonomy): Eukaryota > Metazoa > Chordata > Aves > Passeriformes > Acanthisittidae > Acanthisitta > Acanthisitta chloris. Next base: position 87,956 of record NW_008683239.1, read on the forward strand.
TTTCCCCTTGGACAACAGTCAACACATTCGTGTGCATGAATGTCTGTATTTAAAGGACAGGGTTTCATGAAAGATCTGTCAGATCAGATTCAAAGAAATGGTGTGATCTGATGCTGTGAAGAATAAGTGGTATACTGAGTACTTACCCTCCCACACAGAATGTTCAGCATCTTGCAGGATTGATCCCTAACAAAGGGTCGTTATAATTCACATTTATAATGACCAGCTCACCCTAATAAGAAACAAGCTACATTTCAAAATTTGATCCAAATGTAAATTGGCTGCTGGTCAATTGAACAGAAATTAGATCATCACTCACTAAGCCAAAGGCATCAACAATATGTTGATATATTTCTCAATAGCAATTTCTCAAAATCATTCTGCCGTTGTAACCAGAGAAGGCAACAGAGGTTTGTTTCTGTGCTTCCTTGTAGCTTTCTCCCTCTTGGGTTCAAGAAGAAGCAGCTGTGGTCACACTCTGGTGCATGGAAGTTCTGTAGAGCTTATGAAAGGAATCAGGCAACAATTTGCAAACTGTGGTTCCTGATGCTGCACTCCTAACTTGTGCAGGGTCTCACACCTCCTGTGCTGGGAGAAGTCTTGTTTTAGAGAGCTAGACAAAAACCCATTTACAGCTGAAAGGTAGGCATGGAAAAGAGTAGGAATTTCTGTAGAGTTAGACCCCCAGAGATACTAAAAGCATGGTAAGATATTATAAGACAAAATGTCCTGATCAATCCTTGAATTTTAACAGAAGAAATTACAGAAAGAGGTGGAGAATCAACATCAAGTGAGATACTAGTGCAGTAAATACAGTCAATTGTATATCAGGAGCACTTTGTGAAAGGCAGGAAAAGCAGCTGTTTGATCCTGTGTTCATGAGTAATACATGTCTTACAGGTCTGTGATTATTTGCTATGCATCATATTCTCAGTATTTCCATTTCTATTTTATTCTAGATAATTATAAACAGCTAATATTCCCACAAGTACAAAGCTACAACGATGTACTTTCATCTCCTGAGGACATCATGTCATTTTAAGTATAAGAAAATGTTCTCTAACTAGATCAAGTGTTTACTCCAGACCAAAAATATACCCACAACTGTAAAAGACTATGAGAGTGTCTCCCATTCCAAAGGGTGTCTGAAGATTCCTGTCAAAGATCAAAGGACTGTGCAAAGGGCTGTGTGTATGTGGGAATCTGTGTGCAGTTTATGCACTCTGCTGGATAAGAAATGCTGTGAGCATGGCTGCAAAAAAAATTAGTCCCTTTTCATTGTGTTAGCCTGTTTGTATCACCATTATCATCATTTTACCTTTGTTTTGAACTGAAATATCAAGGACTGTAGATAGAAAAAGAATACTAGAGGGCTGTTAAAATGGACAATTTAACAGCAAAGCATTGCCAGCTGGTCAAGGGAGGTGATTGTCCTGCTCTACTCTGTGCTGGTGCAGCCTCATCTTGAACACTGTGCCATTTGGGGCACCACATTATAAGAAAGATTATTAGAGAGCATCCAAAGGAGGGCAATGAGGATAGTAAAGTGCCTTGAGGAGAAGCCCTGTGAGGAGTGGTTGAGGTCACTCAGTCTGTTCAGCTTGGAGGAAAGGAGACTGAGGGGAGACCTCATCACTGTATACAACTTCCTTGTGCAGGGAAGTGGAGGGGCAGACACTGACTGATCTCTTCTCTCTGGCAGCCAGTAACAGGACCCAAGGACATGGCCTGAAATTGCATCAGGGGAGGTTTAGGTTAGACATTAGGAAAAGGTTCTTCACCCAGAGGGTGATTGGGCACTGCAACAGGCTCCCCAGGGCAGTGGTCACAGCACCAAGGCTGACAGAGTTCAAGACGAATTTGGACAATGCTCTCAGGCACATGGTGTGACTCTTGGGCATACCCTGTGCAGAGCCAAGAGCTGGTCTCAATGATCCTTGTGCGTCCCTTCCAAATATGAACATTCTGTGATTTTCCATAAGAGGTATCCATTTCCAGTGGTGTAGCAAAGGCTTCCACTCAAGAAGAGAAAGATATTTTCAGAGCCATAAATGATAACTGAAACCCCCCAGCCTGAGTTTCATTGTTCCTCTGTCAACAAATAACTATGAAACTCAGTAAATATTTCTAGTACTAATCTTTCAGAATAATGACAACTTAGTACTATTATTGGTTATTCCATTAACTCACCTACTAGAGGTCCAAAGGCCCAACTCTACTGATGACTCATAGAAGTGTCAATGAGATTCCATGTGATGCCATTTATTTTTTCATATGCTTTCCTGAAAGCCTTACAAAATTACTCTCACAAAAGCATATTAAAAGGTCATTATCAATATAGCAGAGTTAATCAGAGTATAATTTAGGAAATGCCAGAAGTGCCACAACTAGCCAACTGTTACTCCTCTGAGGTGTTGCAGTCCCCACTAATAAAATATCACAACTGAAATTATAATAAAAAACCCTTTTTTTTGGGTCAGTCATGCTGTGCTCACTTTGAAAATGACTGCATGGTAAGGTGAGATTTTAAAAGTTCCAAACAGAAGCAATTAAGTTGGTGAAAGAAAATACAGCTATTTGCAAATATGCCTTCTCCTTCACTCTCCAGCGCAAGAGTACTCCTAAGGGACCAGTTAATTTCTGCATGTGTATGTGCTGTTCTTTAGGTCACAGTACAGCAGACTGAGACACAGAAGTTCAAGCCAAAATTGTTTTGCAATTAAGAAAGTGTTGCAAGGTGAAGTTGTGAGGGGAAATAATAAAAAAGGAGGTCTTTAGTATCATAACTTTTTTTTTTACTTCAATGGGTCTGAAGCATATGTTTTAATCTAAGGTACATGCTTGAGAAATATTGCTTTGAATTAGGTCAGACTTGGATGTTTAAGAGAATTCATGAATGAGAGGCAAAGCTATATATGTTGCACATTGTGTAATGCTTAGGTTGAAGGGTCTCTGGTTATCAAAGAATAAGTCTGATGTAAATTGTCATTAGTGACATACACTGATGCTTTTTAAGCACCTTACAGCTAATGGAATCCTCGCCTTACAGCAAGGAATTACTTTCCAGCAGGCCAGTGAGGTATCAGCACAAAGTAAGACTTTTCCACTGTCACAAAGAACACTTTGGATTGAACCAGGGTCTCCTGAGTCTTCATCCAACATTCATAGCCCTAAGCCATTGCAGGTAAACCCCTTCACGCTAACTAAAAATAGGCTAAATACATTTTAAATGGCAAGCTTTTGAGAATTGTATTTTCTCAACAACCAGCCATGGAATACAGAACAAAGCAGAGCCCAAGTGTTAATTGCTCCAACCCCATAATTAAATGCAGGCATACTGTACTCTGACTGTGATTCTTGAAAGCATGCCCATTTGGTTTTTTTCAGTGCAATAAAAAAGAACACCATCAATATTTTGTTTGAGTAAATGCAGTTAACAATAGCTGACGTGACAATAGGTTATTGGCATAATTATGATCAGAAATGCCTTCATCCTTTAGCTACAAGCTGAAAAAAAAAAGGCAGTAGTCAAGCCACTGCAAATTATTCTGCTTATTAACATCCGGTATGCTTCAGAAAGCAGTGTACACGCATGTGTTTGTTTTGAGGTTCTGCCGAGGAACGGCCCTGGGATCAGATTTAGTGCATGCCTGCCTGGATGAGCCCATGCACTCAGTTGGACAGATGCAAGTCTGTCTGGCCCAGAAGCCAAACATTCACATCAGCACAATATCATGAGTAACCTCATGTACATAGCTTCTTTGCTAATATGTCTTCATAGGTCTGGACCAAAGGCCAACCTACACATATCTGGACCGAAGTGTTTCCAGCTAGAGCCAGTGTCACTCTTCCTCCACTTGTGTCCTATGATCTGAGTTAGCATGAACAGTTTTCACCCTACTGACAGCACGTAAGTCCTGTCATCCATTTCCAGGTCTGAGCTTCATTGTTGGCTCTATTTAGGAATAAAATGAAAGTTGAATATTTATGATTTAGATGTGCCAAGATCAAGACTTTACTTCCCAATTAAATTCAAGTGGCTGGTTAAATAAACAAGAAATCCCTTCCAAAAATTGAATCAATGCATTATATGCCTTCAGGGCTTGGACCCCCTAAGCTACCTTCTGCTTACATGTCATTTGCATCCTGCATATTTGCTTTGTAAGTGAGTGTCTAGGTCTGCAAGATAAAACAAAACCAAGATTTCATATGATCACTTGTGGATGCTTCAAACACCAAATTTAATAAGTTGCTGCTAAATATGGACAATAATTTTCATTTCCTTTAGAGGGTGGACAGCATTAGGGCATTGCTCTCATTATCACCTGTTTGTTGTGAGGTCCCCTCAAGGGGGTAGGAAGGCAGAGCTGTTGCTGCTTTCAGTGGGGGTGGTCCCTCTGAGGAAGCCCTAGTCATGTGTTTGCACTTTGGAAGTGCACTGAACCAAAATGCTCATGGTCCACCTCCTTCCACCCCCTCACTACCACCTATCCTGTGGGCATTTACCATACCTCTCCAGATTCCCATGCAGGGAGGGGTTAAAAGCACTGCTACACTTACATCCTATGCTCAGTGGACTTTGTACCACAATGGTTTCTTCTGTGCCCCAGCAGTACTGGCTGGTAATTTGAAAGGTGCTTTATGACCCCTGCAGAGTGAAATAAACTTCCAAGTGAGAGGTAAAGCCTTGCACCTGAATAGTGCTATAAAGCTGTTTAACTCCAGCAAGTTATACAATCCCAAATGATATCCCCTTGGGGGCTGAGTAAATTCTTGTGGGAGCGGAGGAAGAGGATCAAGATATGGTGAGGGAAATGGTCAACAGATGCTGTGCTGCCAGCGTTGTCAGGGCTTTTGCCTGTGACAGACTATGCACACATTGTCCCTCCTTCCACAGGCCAATGGGTTATGCACCCCATCAGCAAAGCAGCTCTCCAAGACTCCAAAGAGGCCTTCTGACTTTAATTTGAGCCTCCAAAGTATCTCTAAATCTGATCTGATGATTTCTTGACCAGGCATACCTGGGGTTTTTCCCCCTTTTGTACCCAAATATAATACAGCTAATGAATTAATCAATGAATGTTTTTCCTCTCATACCAATACTGTACCCTAATGTAACATTCACATTCTGCCTTTCACTTTTTCCTTAGAAATAAGACACTAAACATGAGGAACCTGTGTTTGCTTTAGGGAGTCTCTGTCACAATTCACACATCTTCCTGGAAAAAATATATATTGTTCCTTCCTAAATTTGTCCTGTGGTTTCAGACCAGAAATATAATTCTTCTGAAGCTGTTAAATATGGTGTAATTATTAAAAGGCAGTGGTGTGCTCAACAAAGAGGCAGTAGCATCACTTTGAACAGGTAAACCATCCCTGTGAACTGTCTTAGAGATCCTTATTAATAACAGTAAATAATTACTATTAGTTCCATATCCAAACTGGTTTAGGCCCATGGGAATGTAGCGATAGAGCTGACTTCACCAGTGAGAACTGCAGCCATTATTTTGGCAGCACTGAACCTAGATTTATGGTATTCCATTAAGAAGGAATGCATTAACTCTACAACTGTCACCACTGCATTGATGTCAAAGGAAGTGCTCTGCCTGGCTTTGCTGACTTGATTGATGGAAAATAGTATATCAGTCTGGTCGCTCTCTCTCTGATGAGAAAGGCAAGTATCCTGGATCCCTGAAGCTATAGCAAAACTCCATTTTTTTTCTACTCTTGGCTAATTTTCCTGCATTCTTTGGCCCTGGCCATGGAAAAGGAAAAATAATACAGTCGGCTTTTTCACATTGCCCAGAGAGGAAGCAACCCAACAGGCAGAGCAATGAAGTTGAACCCTTCTTACCTTCCAGTTCAGTTCAATTTCATGCTTAAACTTTGCACAAATGCTATCACCACAAGTGGGCCAAACTTAAACAGCAAACTCTAAAAACTACATATTTGGAGACTACTGCAGATTGAAACTCAGACAAACTCTGGATTGCAGGATAAAGATTTCTTACCATGGATCCACTCTCCCAGCAGACTGCAAAAATATTGGCTTCTTCTCTGGTGAATACTTAAAATAGCACCTATTCCTGTAGCACATTAAAAAGGCACTTATTTTTTGCAAAGCTGGGAAGTTCTGCTCTTGCTCTTGAACAGATGGAGAACTGAGACACACAGGAAATGTCTAGTGAATAAAATAACCAGGGACCATGCTCTGGCCCTGAGGCCAGGCAGCACAGCATGGCTCAGGTCTACATACCACAGTCTCTTCTTTCCCTTCCCCACCCCCTCAGACTCAGGGTATTTGAGTTGAGATTGCCTGATGGGAATGCATCCTGGCACATACTCTCCCCTGAAGTGTGTCTGTGTGTTGTCTGGAAGAAGGGCAATCAGCACAGCAGCCTGTGCTTGGGAGTGTGCTGGAAATTGCAGAGCATGGACAACTGCTGGCCTCTTCTGCTGCCTTGCTCTGCCAGGGTAGGCATAGCAAAAGGAGCTGTGTCTTTTTATGGACCCTTAAAGGACTTGGCAGAAAACAAGCATTCAAGTCCATAAATATGGTCCTTGAAACTCTCATCTAAACCTATTGCCATTTCAATTTTTAATGGTAAGATGATCCATGGGGTAACATTCTGCATGTGCCTATGTCCCCAACTACTGCAGTTGTGGTGATCCAAGACCTTTGCCTTTCTGTGCTGAAAGACTTCAATCAGATCAGGGAGGGCACTACTGTTGTCAGTCAAGTCAGGAAAGTAATGGAGGGAGGAGGCAGGATCCATGATCAGCTTGATTAGATTTGCAAATGAGAACCTCAAGTGAACACACGTATGTGCACACACACCCACCCACCTGCCCTGAGCTGCGCACATGCACACACATGCATGCACAGTCCAAGAAGGCAGTGCCCAGTAAAACTTTTCATAACCATCTAACATATATGGAGTAAAAAGGTTCTGCAAAAAACAGTGCCAAGTGATGTCCCCCAATGTCTGACCCTTCTGTCTGTAGAAGGCACAGTGGTTATGGTGCTGACCAAGGACTTAAAACATCTGAATTCCTCAAAAACCAAAAGGACAGGACCACAGCTAAATTACATGCCATACAGAAGAGATAGGAAAAAAACCCAATAAAACATATTGTTTTCACTTTGGATCAAGAAATAAATTCATATTGTGGAAGATTATTTCGTCAGCTTCTTGTCCATACACATGAATGGTTTTGATCCTATGGATGGAAAAAATAAATTTAGGATGCTTTCTGTTAGTTTTCTTCCTGTGTTATTATTAGAAATTGTCCCTGTAGACTTAAAACTAATGTTCTCTTTACAGAAATAATCTCTATTATTCATAATATTTTTGGCTTGAAATGAATCCTTCCACAAGGCCTTCCCATCTCAGCTGGGAAAGATTAGTCTCTTTACTGTCTTGTTTCACTGCCCTCTTCTGTTACTCATCTACTCATACTTCATCTCATCCAAAGCTTTTGCAAAAGCAAGGGGCTTACAGTGAATTCATTAACCAGCATTTCTGGAGTTAAGATGTGGGGAAATCTCACCCCTGCACATACTCTCACTGTCGCTGTGCTTATCATCATCTTAAATTGGTTTGTCAGCCAGCCACTCACCTCAGCTGATGTTTTGTGCCATGCCAGCATCACACTCCCTATAAGAAGTCATGAATTATAGCATGTAGCGAGGTTCCTATACCATTGAGCCAAAACAATCACTCACAACATTGTTGCTGACATGTCCCTCACAGCCTCTTGCACAAATGGGTGTTTCTAATTTAAGGTTTTACATTTTCTGTCCACCAATTTTAATTCGAGTCTCATACTTGTATTAAATGTGAGCTATGGAGCTGACTCAGTTCACTGAATTATTTCACAAATGATTGACACAGATTATTTCAGAAAACATAGCTTTATCTTCTAAAACGTATTTACATATTAGGTTTCTCTAAATTGCCCCCATGAAAGAATTCAGACTGCAGTGATCTGGTGGCGTTACTCAAGGACTTCTTGTATGCACTGCATGGGAAATTCAATGAACTACAGAGAAAATATCATAAACATAGCTATGTACAGAGTGGCTTGAAAAGAGCTCTTTCCCACAATAGAGAGTAGATTTTTTCCTATATTTGCTTGATCACCATCTTGCCCTTTCTGATACACTTAGTCATCACTGGTTTAGAGCATCAGGTAATGTGATTCAGCAATCTTCAGGCAAAACATAGCACAGATGTGTTTGGCCAGTCTGCTGGCTAATTGATAATGTATCAGCTGACAGCCTGCAGGGGCACTGGCTGCAGATGTCTCTTGTTGAGAGCTGTGATGACCATTATGAGACCATTAAGCTTCAAATTTTGTATTTGTGTAAAAAACTCTGGTAAACTGATGGACATTTAAATAGTCTGAAACAAATATGCTAAACATATTCCTGACTATCAGATTTTATTATCAAAATATGCAGTTGCCAGGGATTTGTTTGTGATATATTTATAGAAGGTATAGATGGGAAGAAGCAGTACAAGCTTTATTTGACAATGTATATTTTTCATTGTTTGCATAAAACTTGGTAGGAAACCAGAAAACCCTGTGCAGCAACCTAACACACACTCTCATCTTTCTGTTTGTTTTCAGACTTCCAAATAACCATTGGCAGGACTAGCAGAACACAATGAGCATCTGTGCCTCTGCTCCGGTTTCTATTGTCACAACAATTATCTGTATGAAACTGGTTCATTACGGTAATATGTGCTCCACCATAACAGACCTAGTCAGTTTGGTTCAATGGCTCTTCAGAGGATTTAGCTTTTTATTACCTTGAATCAAAACGAAAGCAGCAATCTGACTGAATAGCTGACTCCTGAGCTAAAACATGTTTTATCCATTCATTTTTCAACAAGCTTTCAAAACTGTATTGCATAAAGTTTATTTTAGCTATCAAAAAAACTATCAAGATGTGTTACTCATTTTAAACAAATGTTCTTATTGTAGTGTCAGATTTACATGTTTTTCTGGCTCTGAATCAGATGGATTCTTCATGGGGATCAAAGTGATAAAGTTCATTACATCAGAAAACTCACTCAGATCAACTTACAGTACTTCAATGAAAGCGTTTTTCCTTTGCTGGAACAACTTAAAGTACATGCATATATTTGGATGTTTCTGGTCTCAGTCTTGTGATGTTCTCAGCCTGAATACTCTCCTTGGCTCCAGAGACACAGAGAAAGTCATGCAAATATTCCAAGGTTATGCTCATTACTCACAGGACACAATGTTGAAAGTTGTAACTCTAATAGGAATTGAAGTTATTTAACACGCTACCAAGAACTTGAATGCATCTTTTGGGAAGTTTTTTTACTGTATTTAGTGGGTTCATGATTTTGTCAGCAAGCAGACAAAGATTAGGTTGCATATTTAACGAGCTATATAATTTTGGGTCTATTACTGCCAGATTTTCCTACAGAATATTGTCTTACTGTTCAAACAGTAACATTTCTTTACACATCCTCACCCATTCAGGAAAATTAAAGTATGATCAGGTAAAGAATGCTTTAAACCATTTTAAATGGAAAAATGCAAATCCATCCATTGGAACATTTTATGAGAAGATGTAATTTACATAAATATCGCAAAGATTTGAGTGATCCAGAATGGAGTGGCTGGTCACAGGGTATAGGATAAGCTGTGAACACATAGGCTAAAATTCCCAAACACCCACATTTCCTGGGTTTGCCTCAGCTATTGAAATGCTGGATCTTCTGAGCTGGAAGTTTTTTCTTTCCTTAAGATTGGTTGCACTTGAGCCTCATTGCATCGCAAAACAAAAGCAAATGACAAATATTGGGATTTTTTTTCCAGAACAGAATTCTTGTTCTCCAGCTATCTCTATATAAGTGAAGAAAACTGATGGCCCCATCACCTTTTATTTGCACAAGCTTTCTGATTTCATGCCACAATATTTTGCTGGACAACATTTCTTCCTGAGCTGATCCCCTTAGCTCATGAGTACTAGTCAACTGTGTTTTCAAATAGTTAAATATTTTCTGCCAACAGTTGCTTGTCACAATTGTAGACTGTAATACAGCTGCTTGAGTTATCCCCAAATTAGCTTTTTCCACCACAGGGTCTTTAAATCTCTGGAGGGAAATGTCCTTTGACATGCCCACCTGGACCGAGCCCCTTTTACAACTGCCATTCTGTCCCCAAAGAGATCCTACAGTAAACGGAGGAGATGAGGCAAAGAGAGACTTGAAGCATGGAGACTGGTTCATGCCATGATTACAGATAATGTCGATCTACTACTATGCTGCCCAGACAAGTACTGCCAGCCTGTGTGACAGAAATGTGCTGACCTGTGCAAAGACAAGTTAAGTACTCAGCAAAATGGATTGTTGCAGAGCTAGAAAGTGATGGGTTGAAGACATGTTTCCCTGGGTTCTCAAAGTGCTAACTGTGAATATTTGTAAATGATGCGTGGATAGTTTAGGTCTAAGCCTAAGTGCTGCATAAGTACCTACACAGTTTTGCTTACCAAGTGGGTCTTAAAAATGACCAGTGAAGACTTGCAGAATTATGTTAAACATGGAGCAGTAAAGCTACAGATACTGTATATCACTTTCCCCTCTCTCCTCCTTCCAAACCTATTTCTATGTCTGGCATTGGAACCAAGCCCCAGTGAGACTGCTAGGCATGAACCCTTGCCATCCAGGTCTTAGCACTAAATCATATTCAAAAACCTAAATCCAATCCCTATGCTCCCTTGTCTTTCACAAGCTGAGGAAAAGGACACTATTTCCAAATGAAGGCAAACATGAGAATATCAGGAAAACAGGTGACTTCATGAAATTTTCACAATGTTGAGATGAAATCTCTCTGGAGATCCTTAAGGAACTTCACTGTCACTAAGCCAGAATCTGAATCCCAGACAAGGTTCAGCCTTTAGCTTGAAACCCAAATCTTGATTTAAAGCTGATCTTGACCCACGTGTGTTCAACACCTTGTGAGTTTACATACTAAAGAAGCCTTGAGCAGTTTTGTTCTTTTTAAAGCTGATGTGCTCCTGTTTGTAATGTGAAGAAGAGAGTATTTTAATTTTATTACTATAGTACTTTACATTTATATGGCATTTTTTTATTCCCAAAATTCTAAGGTGCTTTAGAAGCCATATAAAAGAATCTTAATCCACTTCTGAAATACAACTCTTAATGCACTACCTACCATACAGCAGCTTAGTAGAGGATGTACACCAGAAGTCTTTAATGACCCCAGACAGGACTTTGGTTTTAAGTTTCACCCAAACCACAGCAATTCCAGATTGAGTTGTCAGTTCAATTCCAACTCCACAGAGAGATTGCCATCTACTAAATCACAGAAACCACTCACAGCAGTACCTACACATTCCTCAGAGCCCTTCTACTCAATCCCTTGTCAGCCACAAATCCACTCCAACCTGTGAGATGCAATATGCCTATGCTGGAAAGTGTTAGAAAGGGTGGTAAAAGGCAGCAGAATATCAGAGACAAGACACTTGCCACCCAATCTACACTTTCTTCTTGCCTAAACACAATTCACCTGTCATCTCTACTTTCAGTTATCATCTTGTTTATAAAAACCACATAAAGGGACTTGTTTAAAACATAACACCACTGAGGCATAGAAGTCAAGCTATTAACACATAAAGCTCAATCAATAAATTACATTAATTCATGTATTGATCACATCATCTATTTTAAAAATAAGCATAACAGCCCCTCTGGTAATATAAAACATGAACAAACATACATTTCAAATGATACATGAATTATCCCTCTCCCCAGAAATCCTAGACTCATCCAATAACATCTGTAATTCACAGAGGCTGCCTATTTTTTAATGGAGTGCATCAGCAAAAATAAATTTCTGAATCGACTCGAATATTTTGATGACAAATTGTTTAAAATACTTTTCTGCATTGTGATAAAACTCAGACTTAGGTCTTTAACTTTTAAAAAAGTGCAGCGATGAAAAGTATTGCGATATTTATATGGCTTATATGTATGCAAGTCCAATAATGTAAGAGTGAAAAGTGAAAAAAAAGATTTGGCATAAGGGCAGATGAGGAGACCAGCAAACAAAACCAAAATATGTTTCAACAACAAGGTTTGCAGCTGCTAAAAATGAAGGCTAACTTTTTCAAGACTATCTAACAAGTTGGGAAGTCTCATTTTTTATATGTCCAACTAGATACTCCTCTACTTTCTGCTAGAGGTCTTGAATTTGGCAAACTGCAAATGTTATTTGAGTATTTTGTCTGGAACATGAAATTCAAGGAAAGAAAGGATGATTTTTGTGGATAAGGAAACAGCAGACAAAACTGAGTATTTGTTGCATGTTTGAAAGTCAGCCGTTTTCATTTTCCAACTAGATGGCCATAAGGATAATAGAGGAATTGGGTCCACTTGCATGAATCTGGAAAGCTACGAGCACTGTATCAGGCTAAGGCAGCTGCAGAGCAAGAGCCCTAAGTGATAACCAGCAGTAAGGCTGGAATGCAAGAGCTAATGAATTGACTCTCATTAAGTTCCCTTCATCTTCTCATATACTTTTCCTGTAAAGTAATTTCCGAAGAGCTTAGCTTGTTTCAAAAAATTAAGACTACAACACTAAAATAGGAGAAACAGTATCAAGTCAGCTTTTTTCTTAGTAAACTGCGCAAAACCTTACTGTACTATTAAGATAGACAATCCAATTACTAAAATATGTAAAATTGAAATAATAAACATGTAGTTTGATTAGACAAGGATATAAAAGCTGTGGTAGTAAAGTCAACATTTGAATCAATCAAGTTTATGAAAATTAAACTAGCAGAGCATGCATATATTACTTATGCATGCAAGCGTTACTAAAGCATTCAACATTTATTAGGGAAAATAGTGGAAGTTTTGTTTTCATCTAGACTGGTATCACATATAGGCATGACCTCTGTCACCTCTTCAGTGCTAAATAAGTGAGCTTATCACATTTAGTGGCAAATGACTTTTAATTAATGTTCATCATTTACTATTTCCCACTAAACAACTTTCCAAACTTTCAGGATATTATTTTTGGGGCTGCAATGCATTAAAATAATCATAATTTTACCCATGCAAACAATGACCAGCATTTTTTTCACTCACTCAGTGCAAAACGAGGTCCACCCTACCAGCATGCCTAACTCATGCTGAACACAGAAATGTTGTTTCTGAGCTATGAATGCCTGTTTCTATGACAGAATGTTTCTAAGTGAAGCTATTCAGATTGCTGCCCTAAAGCTTGCTCAGTCTCCAGCCTTTCTTGGTTGCAATAGAAAAAGGAAACAGAGAATCAGAATTTCAGGTTAGTCTTTGTATTTCATTTGCAAAAATGCATTCAGAAAAATATCCATTTCAAATCCAAACGCACCAAAACAGATGGAGTGTGGATAATTTCCCCCCATGTGTTCACATTTCTATCACAAGATTGTTTCATACACAAAGTGAAGGGTCATATATTATGCAAATGGCAATAAGAAGAAATGCAGTATCAAGTCTGAGAACCCATCATTTGTAACAACACCTTGAGGGCCACTGTCAATTGCTAAAAGAAAAAAGGTGGATGCTGCCTAGGGATGCATATCTGCTCTATTTATGGCCCTTCTGCTTCCTTTATTATCCCAAATTGACACATTTTCCTTGATCTCTTTCTCTTGCTCCAGAGATCCATTCAAAGGTTATTTTCCCAATGAGGAGGAAAAGCTTTAGGCTTTTTTTTTTTTTTTTTTAGGCTTTTAGTCTAGTTATCCCGAGTTTAGCAACTGTAAGGCAAATTCACTCCTCTGCTTGGAGGGGAGGTATCTGCTCATCTGCTGACCACTTTAGTCCTTTTTTCCAACCCTTCCCTGTGGCCCTTGGCAACAGATTTGTGTCTCGTGTCTACATATCAGACAAGTTAGGCTATCTCCGCTCAACCCTGACAAGCAATGTCCAATTGCTTGAGGGTTTAAAATAGTTAAAATGGACATGGGTTTTTTTTTTCGGTTTTTTCTCCCCTTCCCTTTCTTCTTAGTAGCTGCTATTAGCCTTACCCTCATGTTTCAGTGAGTTTTCTCCCAGCAGGGGAACTGCCTGCTGCAGGGTGCTCTGTTGCTTTCATAAATCTCTAATTAGGTCCCTATCTGATTTAACAAGAAGTCAATCCTGTCCCCAGTCGTCTTGAAAGCTTTACAAATCTTTGCTTTTTGAAGATCCCAGTGAGAAAACAGCCTCCTACCTATCCCACAACTAATCTTTCTACTTACATTGAAGGCGTTCCCTAATACCCTAACCTCCTCTCTAAATAAAATCAGAGCAATTAAATAGGAAAACATTGTAACATGCTCAAAGGATGTCAGTGATTCCTGACTGAGGACAAGCCTTTTTACTGGCAACAACAGGGTTCACTAAAGCAGGTACAACTCTGCAATGCTTTGGCAATACCAAGATACTACTTGAATTTCAGAACCTTTGGGGGTTTTTGTTGGGATTTTTTGAGGTTTTTTTTTTAAAGGGTCAATTTACTTTAATGCTATCCAGCAACCATGATTCTAGACTTGACAAAAGAGGACCACCAGTGAAATTTGTTAATGTTTCCACCACTTAGATGCTGATCACTCCTTGTTTAGCAGGCATCGGAGAAAAATGGACCCAGCAGCTGTGCTGCAAACAGTCTGGAAGTTGAGACCAGTAGAGTACAAGCATTGATTGTGTGCCTGAGTTACACCCCTGGACTTTTAAAAGGAAATGTAACATTTCCACGGTCTGAAGAGATTATTTCTATACATGTAACACAAGTGGTATTAAGAACAAGCAGTTTCCCTGATAGCAAACATTGAAATAGTCATACTCATGTTACCCTCCTCCACAACTTACATGATCACTTCTTTTGAGGCTTTTGACCCCAAGGGAAGCTCATTTTAACCCAGTGGTTGCCCATGAGGCTCACCTTTGTCTGCAGATTTCAGCTCAAATGCCAGGGACCTGACAAGATGAATACATCTATCATGAAGTCATGCAAAGAACATTGTGAGAGGTGCTGAGCCCCCTCCTCTCCCTGGATCAGGCCAGTAGTAAACTGGAAAAAAGTGTACAAAACAGTGAGAGAGCAGGAGAGCAGACTGGAGAAATTTCAGGGCATCCTTTCCTTGTTGTAGTACTCTTCTGTCCACATCCATCACTTATTCCTGTGCATGAGAGGAGGCAGAGATGTATGGTCAGACCTGACCTGGTGCTTTTCTATTCCTACACAAGACTACAGTTCAAAGAGAACTATTTCATAGGAATTGTTTCACTTCAGTTATATGAGCAGACATTAACACAGGATATAAATCAGTGTTTATTACTATCTGTATTTCCATGAGGTACAAACTTTTACACAGTTCTTCTCCAAGCAATTCTGCACGCACTCTTGAGTCTGAACAGGTAAGAAGGAAGAACTGGAGACATAATGGAGAACATAATTTATGTCACTAAGGACTTCAATTCTTGATATCATTGAGAAGAAAGACCCAGAAATAACTTCTATTGCTATGACATAGCAGTAAGTGCCAAAATCCATCAGGAATGCACCTGTATCCCACGTTTATCTATCCCTGGGCATTAGTATCACAAATCTTTAGTACAAAATCTTTAAAAGCCACCCCAATCTTAAAGGATAAATACAGTAATTACTGTATCTTTACAACACCAGAGCCTGTTTAATATTGAATGCAAAGAAGAAGACAAAGATCCAACGGTGCTGTCATGCAGCCTGCAGTGATCCTGACTGTGAAACCCAGTAGCTGCGTGACTGAGCTAGAATGTTAAAAGCATTCCCAAGGATGAATTTGTCACTTTTCCTTGTAAACTGTTTGATGATAAATTACTGTCACTGTCAGCAAACAGCACTTTTATTTTCTACACTTGAATATTTCAGGCTTCAGTGTTGAATGCTGGAAGAGAACTGGAGCTTACATCTCTGTGGCACTAAAGGGCTAGCCAGTCTTGGACATGTTCTCCCATTATAACCAAATCTGCTCTTCATCTCATCTTTGGAAAGCCAGCAGATTCACTCTTCCTCAGCATTGCTCTTCAGGTACATTTTTCACACACCAAGACCATGTTTGTGCAGCAGGATGCCACCGGCATGGTTACACTAGGCAGGGTCAGGGTAAGAGATGCCAATGTAGCAGCACTGGCAGAAGCTCCAGAAAGGTGATGTTCCAGCACTAAAATTATACATCTGCTGGTGTAATCTGTCTACAGCTGCTCAAAGCATATCTTTGCCTGTGACAGCACATGCATGTGATGAATGTTTTCCAGGTTGTAGTTCTTACTGGCATCACTAACATGTGCCCTCCTGCATTTGGCCAAAACGCTCCTGGAACTTTATCCAACTTTCTAATGTGCGCATATCTCTAAATATCAAAGTTAGCCACCTTATCCTAAAAGTAACACTGGGACATCACCAGTACTAAGGAGGAGCACTAGGATATTGATGTGCAAATGAGCAGACTGGCTGAAATCTCAGGTTAACTCTAATTTAAAAGCTACTTGGTAGAGAAATTGTCAGACACAGCAGGTCACTTCTTTGGAGCTTGGTTTTGCATGTCAATACACAGCATGCTCCCTTCTTAAAAGTAGATGGTAACTGAAGGGGGAACATAAGGCAGCCAGGGAGTCTTTGGAGAAGGGTCTTTATGAGAATACAGATTTCATTTTTGGGGGGTATAAGGTCTGGAAAATGCCTACACATTGAACATGCAGACTAACAGTGGAATAAAAATGAGATTTGTCACTGGGCACTGTTTTGGAAGCAGATCAAGTGTATTGCAAGAGGCTTGCCCATGTGCAAGTAATTCTTTTGATCCAAATCAGAAGAAACAAAGTATAAAAACAACTCATCAGCCCACTAAAGGTTCAGGAATACTCTGGAAAAAAACTGTAGACACATTTGCACACTATAGCAATAGGGAAGTGATGTGTGACAGTGATGAGCTATAAAGCAAGGGACGGAGGAATACATCCATTTGTGATCCCACATACAAAAAACTATATGAATGAAAGAAAACAAGCAATCTATTAAAATAGATTGATCTATTAAAAAACTTGCATTCCAAATTAAGATAATAAAAAAAACCAGTGACATTTCTACTGCTTGGCTCTTACCTCCTGTTAGGTACATTGCATTATTTCCAAGCAACGACAAACAAAATTGAACATTTCTCCAAAGGTCACATCTATCACAGTTTTTATTTTCTCATTTGATTCAGTATATTAGGATCTTGTTATTTTTTCTATTTTACCTGTTCGGTGAAGTAAATCATTCCTCCTCTAGAGAGAAACCAAATGTTATTTATAGAGTTGAGTGAATATTTTGCAGCAAATAGCCTATCCAGTCAATTCAAATATTTCTTCTGTTCATTATTTGTTTATGATCAGTTTGCTATTTGTTATCTCAAATTAGAGATAGTTGTTCAGCCTAGACCAATGGAATATTTAGGCTGTCACATGCAAAATAATTGTACTTCATCAAGTTAGAGCAAATGAAATTATTGCCAGTTGAATTCTAAGTATATTCTTCTGCACATTAGCAGAAAAGCTTTCAGACAGGACATTGTCAGTACATTCAGGGTGGCCTAGCAAAGATTGCCTTTCACCTTTATTAAGACTTTCACAACTCACAGGGCCACACTGCAGAGGGAAACAGATGAATTTGCTGCACTCTGCAGTAGAGTATCAGGCATAAGGTCTTTCCCACAGTAATAAGCATTAACTTAACAGTTAAAGCTACTGTATGCTAGGAAAAATTTCTGACTTGGACCTCTAACTATTTTCACTCTGGCTCCTTTTACACAGCACTAGCACAGATCTTTCACTTAGAGCCTATTTTTTTTGCTGGTTCTGGTTATTATAAACATGATTAGAACAAGAACGTTTTATTTTAGAAAGGATTGTTTACTCTTTCACTGGGGCCTTGGTGATCTCTACTGTTGTGAAGTCATCCCTTTGTGGGCAGAACACTACAGTGATGCCACAGGTTTCTAACCTCACTACAGCATAGAGGAGCATGAAGCCATCTCACTGCAGACCAGCATACTCGGATGTCTGTGGGAAAAACCTTGGTGAGGATGTGAAGAGCTTGGTTCCCGTCCCCCTCCAAAGAAGCTCTGCCCTTAGGAATTATGCTAATGTGTGTTTTTGTACATGCCAAAAAGCATACTGAAAAGAATCTAACAAAGTGCCATGAAGATGATGAAGGGACTGGAGTGTCTCTCCTGTGAGGAAAGGTTGAGCAAGCTGCGACTTTTCAATCTAGAGTGGACGCTGAGTGAGGATCTTATAAATGCGTACAGGTACCAGAAGGGAGGGTGCAAAGAGGATGCGTCTCCTGAATCTTTTCAGTGGTGCCCAGTGACAGGACCAGAGGCAAGGGCACAAACCGAAACACAGGAGGCTCTGTCTGAACATCAAGAAACATGTTTTTACTGAGCATTGGCACAGATTGCCCAGGAAGTGGAGTATCTATCCTTGGAGATATTAAAAAGCTACATGGATGTGGTCCTGGGCAACTGGCTGTAGATGGTTCTGACTGAGTGGGGAGGGGGGTGGACCAGATGACCTGCAGAGGTCCCTTCCAACCTCAACCATTCTGGGATTCTGGGATTCTTCACACACCTGAAGCCACAGGGATGACAGATGACTACTCAGCATAGCAGTGGCTGCAACCTTTTTCAAGGTTGCCCATGTTTACCACTTAATCTATGAAAAAGTTATATAGTCCATGTGTCTAATTGCGACCCCCGAATTCCTGACTTCCAGCTCTTTAATATTTGGCTACCTTTCATCAGCAAATTTATTGATCTTAGCTTTCAAGTCCAGACAATTTTCCCCTCTGCTCATTTTTGAGAGATCCTATCATACAGTAACATAAATCAGAAGTTAGCTTCACTCTTCATATTCACTATTTCTTGCAACATTATTTGGTTTAATGACACAATCTGATCCTTATAAAACACCAGACATTTTTTTTTAAAATTTAAGAGCTACATTTCAATTTGAATTGTGAAAAAAAATAATATATATATATGGGAGAAAAAGTCCTGTCCTACTGAAATAAATGGTAAAATTTCCATTGACTCAAGAAGAATTCAGATTTTTTTACTTGTTCAAGGTAGAATCATGTCCAAGTGGCACAGCTCAAGTCAAGATGAAAATAAAGATGTGTGCACGCATCAGAAACATCTGCTGCAGTTTTTCTCCTTTGTATTCAGAAAAGGTCTTTCATACAGCGTAGCTGATGAACATTATCACCATTTTTCCCATAGTGGTAAGGAAGTCCACGAGAGGCTGAATTACTTTCAATATCATATGCTTTTTAGTAAATACTTTGGTAATATTCTTTTAGTACAGTACAATTTGTTAGGCTTTATAGCATGCAGTAAATTAATAAGACCTACACACTGATTTTTATTACTTTAAGTAGAAAGATCACAGCCCTCTCAATGTAACTGAGCAACTGTAAATTACTGTTAACAACTACATGAGAGAGAAGGAAGTGGAAAAGTCACCTCCACATTGATGACTGTTTCCTATTCTTCCTTTGTGGCTTTTGGGAAGGAAACCTTTCAAATAAAATAAATAAAATAAAGGGGAGAATAATGTGTTGGAAATCCTGTATTTCTATCAGGGCTACCAAGGACTTTGTAGCTCACCATCAAAGGAATTCCTTACAACTAGCAGGATTGTCAGCCATTATGTTGTTAAAATACATTTTTCATGAATGCAAATGTATTTTGAAATCCTTTAAAATCCAAGGTCATAAAAACAATCCCCCACAGAGAACAGTTTTAAAATCAAGTTAATATATCTTGTTTCCACAATAATAACCTGGTTAGCTCCATAAGAATACAAAGCTAACTGAATGTTGCCACTCCTGTGTTAAAAAAACAACTGTTTGGGCCAGTATCAGGATGATTCCCAGAGTAAGCCTTTACAAAATGCAGAATATGGTCACAGACATGACATTTCACCAGACAGAAGATTTCCATGTGGATCTCACTTTGGAAGACATAAAGGGAATCCTCATAGAAGTTCGTGAATGTCCCTGGGTACAAAATCAGTGCCAGTAGGAAGAGGATCAGCTCACACTGCTGGAAGGTTAAGGCTTGTAATCTCACATTGATCTAGCGTGACACAGGTGGCTCTTAAATGTTAAAATAACAAATAGAGGTTTACAGCATCAGTGAAAAATCAGATCTGCTGAAAGGATGTACAGGATCTGCCTACACCAGCAGCACAATAGGAGCAAATCTGGAAAACTACACAGTCGTTTTTGAGGAGTCAGTGTCCACAGTAGAGCTTTGCAGTCTAGTCTGGTTCACAGAAGACCCAGTCAGAGTGCCTGAGACAGACCTGGAGCACCATCCTGCTCTGTTGCCACATCTGAAAGACAACCCACTCATGTACTCTGCGATCTCTCTGCAATGTGCATAGAAGTATGATAAATGGGCATGGTCAGAAAATATGCTGCAAGGCAGGTTCCTGCTCTGGACTACATTACTCGTTTAGGCACAGCCTTAGAGACTGGTATTGATGTAGCTGTTTTTGAAGGAGAAGTGAGAGGACACTTGATGCTAATTTTGTCGAAAAGCCAATTCAGGGAGCAGGAGTAAGGTACAAGATGTGAAAATAACAGTGAATGTGGTGACATAAAATCCAACCTCCTTAATGACTTGCAGAGTGATTTGGGAATCACTCTTCAAACTGACTGTACAGCCTGTATAGCATCTCTGTGAGAATTAGGGGTTGCAAAGGCACAAGAGAAAAAAAATGCAGTTCAAATGGACCAAGAGAGCCATGGGAGACAAAACACACTAGTTAACAATGAAAAAGAGAGGAAAACTGTAGCAATGGCAGGGGTTGATTCATATGCTTCCTTTAGGGATGAGAATGAGGAATCTCTATGGATGGTGTTTTGGGACAGAGAAAGACATGCATATTCAGGTGTGATGGAATAAATGAGGAGAAGAGGTATATATATCTATGTATCTATATCTATATACCCTATATGACAGGGTAGCTATGGGAGAAGGCAGGTGAGAGACACATTTTACAGACTGTGATCTGGAGGCAACAATAAAGGAGAACTCTGAGATGGAGAACTGAGAACTAACAGCAAGAGCATCAACAGAAAGGTCAGGTTTATACAGACTAAACTGAAGGCATTTCCTTGTCTACCCTGGAGATGACATGAAGCAGTACGAGAAGACACAGGCACCTAAGAAGTGGTTGAGGGCAGAAGAGGGCTCTAAAAAGCTCAGAAAGATGCAGGTAATGCTGGATTTGGGGGACACTTGATGTATGAAGCCATGTGGGTCCCTAAGCCTGTTGCTGCCCCTAGTTGGACACTGGTGGTTGACTAGATTGAAGGAAAGGAGGCAGCAGCTGTAGATCTTAGGGGTCAGGCAGAGCAAATGTGGGTCTTACCTTGGATCACAACTTTGTCCCTTCAGGTTCCACTCTTTGCCTGCAGTAACACTCAGCATCAGAAAAGCAAGCCCTGCACTGCTTTGCAATGAACGTTGAATAGACATGGTCTAAGATGGCTAGAAACAAAAATTTCTGCCAGTTATTTATATCCTTAAGCATAAGGTTTTATTATAGCTTGTTGGATAGCTATGTATTTTACCAGGACCTTTAAAATAATTTCAAGAATTTGACACACTGGTTTCCAAAAAGAGAGCAAAGAATTCCAAAAGGTGTTTTACATGCTGTGAAATTGCAGGTTCTTTCCTTTGTTCTAAATTTACTAGTAATTAATTTCCTCTAGCAATCCCATATTTGAATCCTGGCACTATAAAACTGAGGGGCTGAACACAAGCCTTCAAAGGCAGACGGCTGATGAGCTAACGCAGAGTGCCCCGTAATAATTCAGACTTTATTTTTTTGAGGAAATGTTTGGGTAACGTTCTTATCATAGCCTAAGTGAAAAACTAGCATCTGGCTGATGAAATAAACGATGAAAACCAAACTATAGGGAAGAATTTATAACTATATTAGCCTGTCTGTGAAAATGGTATTATATCCCTCAGTCCAACCTTCCACTCTGTGTTTTCAGGCACATAGGCACTAACCCAAGTTTACTTTCCAAGCAAAAGGGGACACAAAATGGAAATACTGTAAGCAGTGAAAAAATGGATTCTTAACATTTTTCACTGTTACTAGGGCAAGACAGAACTACACAATTAACTTTCCTGTGTCTAACGCCAGTATTCTGTTTTAAAACACCCATACCTACATTATATTCTTATTTGTATACCTGTCACGCCAAAGTTTGTGAGATCATTAATACAGAAAGACTCTAGTCCATCATTTTTAAGACCTTCCCACCTGCAGCAGGTTTGCACTGAAACTGCTCACAGTGGTTTCAGGAATACTTTGTGGGTTTTTCCCCCTTTTGACATATTTGTCTCCTCATCAGAAAAAGCTGCAGCTTTATTGCCTTCTTGATTCAAAGAAAAGCAAACCGCTGGACAGGCTGAAATCAGCTGAGATGCAATACACTTTAAAATGCAAAAAAACACTGAAGGTACTGTAGCTTTTCTATACTCTAGGGCGAATCTCACCATCTGCTGTGTTTGTGGCTGAGGCTGACCTCCCTTTGTATTAGACAAAAGTAATTGTGGGGATCAAAAGAAGTTTAAACAGGAAAAAATCTAAGTGACAAATCTGCAGGCTGAATATAATCTCTGCACACAAACCACCAAGCATCCACAAGGCATTTATTTTTATTGAAAGGTGATGAGTATTTTACAGCCTAGTGAAATCCTCTTCAGTGAGCACTTAGGCTCTGGGAACCTCCTCCTGCAGACAAGAGCGTCTGCTTCCCAATGCTCTCCCATGTATGCTCTTTATCCAGCCAAGGCTGAAAGCCACCAATGAGTGGAGAGAAGTAACTATTCTCCAAATTTCCAGGTATGAGCTATTTTTCTAATTCTCTCAGTCATGCACTAAAGAGGCTCAGCAAACATATCATACTGCCAATCACCACTTGTTTACTAACATCAATGGAGAGGAACAGCACCATTTCCAAATCAAGACCCTGCCCCTTTTCACGAAGCAATTTTCTACTGAGATTTCTAACTAAAAGGAACTCAGTAGCTTTCCTGCAAGTAAATAGCTCGTTAAGGCTGGAAGTAGGGTTTGTGTGCAAAGACTGTCCTATGCAAATCAGAGCTGATGAGCACTTAACTAATCTGTTTACAGACCAGAGCTGCTGGGCAGGCCTCCACGATTTTCTATCAAAGCAAAGAACCATTCTTTATGGGCATCTGGTTGTCCCTGAATTGGTAGTTTAAGCATATACCCTTGCTTCAAAGAAAGATCAAAGGATTTATTACTTCTAAATGAGTGCATTATTTCCACTTACTACTTTCTTGTTTGCAATGTGTTATTAACAGCACCATGGCAGGGTTACCTTAAGACTTGAGTTTCTCATAGATTCCTGAATGTGATTTTAGATGTTATATGCAGCCTATAATGCACAGGCTGTTACACAGATGGAGAAGGAAGTAAAATAGTAGCAAACAGATCAGAACATCTATTTGTAGAAAACTGATTAAAAAAAACTGAACAAAGCAAACAAGCTGTATTTTTATACAAGAAAATGGCTATTTTTCATTTTTACTGTAAATTCAAACAATGAGTCTGTTTGAGAGGCACAGGTCAGCGGAGAGCCGGTTTTGGTTCCTCTTCATATGAAAAGAAACCCACATCACTCCTGCTCTCAGAAAAAAGCCGAGATACCGCAGTCACGAAGTAGCACAACGATCAGTTCAATGAACAAATTCCTATTACCCCATAAATGTCTGCCATTCCCATCCTTTTGGCTTACTGTTTATAGCTCTGTTTACTTATTAAGTCTGGAAGAAACAAGGGAGACACATTCATTATGTGCTTTCTGGCACTACTGGGAGCACATGGAGAGCAAGTAAGACCTAACATCTTATTTGCAGGCACACTGAATGCCTACAGTCAGCTCAGGCACAGCACTGGAAAAGGAATTTTTGGGAGGAAGTGCAGAAGTAGATTCCAAGCAGCCAAGGCCAAGGCAGACAAAGCTGCCAAAACTCGATCCACAAGCGGCCCCAGAGAGAGTTTGGAGAGGTTGGCGTGATGTTTATTGCTCAGACAGCAGAGCTGGGTGGTGCGACGTGGGACAGGAACTGCATTCTGCCGGCTGTGACTTAAGTGGCAGTATCTAAAGATGTCTGCAGACTCAGTGTCTCCGTCTTTATCATGGTGCTGGAGGGAGCAGATTGTGGTTCCCTTATCTGTTTACAAGGAACCACCTTCCTCTGACAGACCCAGTAGGTCACACAGCATAAGATGCTACCTACTTCTCTTTTATTAAACACAGACTCTGCATCCACATCAGCTAACGCAGTTAACTACCCAGGGACAAGCACATGGAAAAAAAAGTCATAGCAATAGAAGATGGGGACAGGATCCAATGGCTTTCCAGTGAAAGTAACATGTTGGCATCAGGTCCGGTGACCTATCAATCTCTGTTTTAGTGGCACTTCTCTCCCCATCTCCTGACAAAGACCAGAAATTGGCTATTTTTGAGCATGAAGAGCAAATGTAGCTCAAACAGTCAAATACAGGAAGAAAACGACACCACAAACATATTGTGGGCTCTTGGCACCTTGTAATATATAGGTTCAAATGAGGCAGAGATTACATGAAAACCTTGTAAGTAGAAAAGGAGAGGAATCCAAGGATATCTTAAATCCATGCGTCTGAAGCTCCAGCTTGAAAAACCAGTAAGTGACTGAAGTTAGTATTTTTTGTGGACTACAGTCCGAGCACTGCCTGACACAATTGCACGACATCAAGGGGACTTCTAGGCATTGTACAAGCAGAGGAACAAGCAACAGGCACAGACTGACAAGACGATGCTGTAAAACAGGTAACAGCCACAACATACAATGCATTAGCCTACTAAATACTGGACACTGAAAGCTTCCAGGCTCAGTAGCCATGGAATAACATGACTGGAAAGCAAAAATGACCCACTATTGCTAGATGCAAACTAGACACTTTAGGTACTGTCTACATAGCACTACTCCTCCAGTATTTACCCAGGAAAGCCTCTGGGACAAGAGAGCTGCAGATATACAAACAAGCCAGTTTACAGCTGACTCAAGGTATGTCTGCAACCAGTGGTTACAGCCCAGTTAACACTGTTAAATCTGTTGGAAGAAAGGACTCAGAACACATTAGGCAGCTCAGAGATTAAGGATTATTCTTTAAGTTACTTCCCAGCTCACTTTCTCCCCTACAGCTGTTGGTGTTCTTAGTTGCCTTGCATAAATACAAGCTAATTTTGTCATGTGTCTCAAACCAGAAGACAGACAGCAGCAACACTTGATTCTGGCCAAATAAAGCTTATGACTGACCACATTTGAAGGCTATTACTTTTGTTTTACTCACCTGGTTTCTCCTTTGAATTTCAACAAGACAAAAATACAGTATTTTTTCTCTGAAATGTATTGTAATAATATTTCTATTTCTTTCCAAAGTAGCTGCATTTTAGGTACATGCAAACATCTTTTTATCAGTCGGATTTCAGTTGGTTTTGGCCAGTGCTTCAAGTCTTTTTGCAATCAGTGAACTTCATGAAACATACATTAGCACATTTATTATCTCCATACACAGCATTTACTGTAACAAACTGAACTCTGTCATCACTAATGAACACTCAGCAAAACTAAATGAAGAAACAGACTGAGCTATTTCTTACCTCAGATGAAAATCCAGACCTCATCTCAGGGTCAAGGTCAAAAGGAAGAGTTGGGTGTAAATGCAGAAAGAGCCAGACGGCTTTTAATTATACAGTAGTTGTTACGAGACATTTAGTACTTCAGAAAGGTTTATCCACCTGTTCCAATTTACCCCAAGTGCTCACAATCCATGATGAATGCCAAACGGCCCCCCCAAAAAAATCACTGCCATATGGATGCCTAGTTCCATGTCATACATCTACCGAACACACCAACTATAAAACATTCATTCTTTGTCCACCAAAGAAAAATTTCGTAACTGTTGCTATTATTCTTACTGGAAAAAATTTAGTGTGTCCAGCAGGCTGGACAGGTTGAGACAAATTATATATAGAAAGCAACAAATCTTAAAAATACCAGTAGCCTTTAAAGACTGCATATTTGTTATGGTGTTGAACAGAATGTCAAAGACACCCTTGCTATCAAAAGCTTGAGCTTTTCAAAAGCACCGTTTAATCTAATTTGTAGACGTTGAACTAAACTTCTCCCACTCCTGAAATATAATTTCTCAGTTTTGCAAGACTTGTAGTAAGAGTTCTAAGAACTTGATACTGAAGTCAATGAAGTCTGCAAGTTTCCCAAAATTCAAGAGTCTTCATAAACCGTAAGTCTAAAATACTGCAGAGACTAGCTCCACATCTTGTATCAGTGCAACAAGGAAACACAACAGAGGTTTCCAAACTGCTTCAGAGTTTCCACAATTTACTATCCAGTCTTGTAAAGAGATACAATATTCTCAACTTTTCTTGAGAAACACTGACTTGCATCTATTTTTATATGAAGGAGGAGAAGACTATGATGATGTAAAGACAAAACCAAAGCAACAGGTTATCACTACTAATCAAGTTAGTGCCCTTAGTGTTGTGCCTGGATAGATTTGGTCTTAAAAATCAAGCTGGTAGACTAAAAGCATAGGAAAACATCTCTTGCATAAATTACAGTAGCCCTTGTATGATGGCAGCACTTCTCTGCTTGCTTCAGAAGTGGCCCCAGTCTTTCAGTTCCATAAACCATTTGATAAAATCTCTAGCTCCATTTTCATGCAGACAGGGAGAGCAGCTGTTTTGCAGCATGTCTCTCATTCACTGTGGGACAAGTTTGGGATGGAGACCAGCAATACTAACTTCAGTGGCCCGTGCTGGCTTCTTCCCCTCCCAGCCACCATCCCAATTTCTCATAATCCTGATGCCAGTAACGTGGCACAACCCCTGCCAGCGGGATGTGCTTGGGCTTCTCCACAGCTGCATCTTGGCCACATCTGCACTGCAATCACGTGGGCATTCAACACACACTGTGAAATCTTGGCAGTATTGTACTCAATGGCAAAATTCCCATTGATTAAAGCAGCGCCAGAACATCACGTATAATACTTTTACTTGGTCAGAATACCTCCTCTTCCTCCTGAGGCTTGTAAGCGCCATAAATAAAGTTAAAGCAATATAGTACTCAGCAGTTTTAATAGAAGGCCTCCTCTGTTAAACAACCACCAAAAATAGTTGCTTAAAACAGGTTATACTGAACCATAAATGAGAGAAAGCTGCTGAGGATTTTTTAAAAAACCATCACTACTTTTATTGGTTGTCAGTGTTTTCCTGTTAGTCAATAAATGCATTTGATATAGGTGAGTTTCCAAAGTAAGCATGATGGGAGGGCTAGTTTAACATTCAAACTCATTTAAAAAGAAGTCACCTCAAGTTTCCCTTTGGGACATTTATGAAATATGCTGTTAATCTGTTGCACCTAACTTGTGTGTATGTACTGGGAGGTAATTAGTATTGAAATTCAAACAATTTTACCATCTTTATGTTCAACTCAACAAATTACAGTTTCCAACACCTGTTTCTAGCAGTGACAATAGTTTTAGCATTTGCTTAATTTCCAAGCCCAAGCAAAAGATACATTATAAACATATGTGCATGCAGAATAGCCATAGTCAAGCATGAATACCACCACCATTATATATATACAGTCTCACAATATTCCCCTGAAGAATTAGTAAAAAAATAAAGTGATTCTAATATAAATTGTATTACTGGCTTCAGGTATCAGACATCATGAAAGCTTTCAAGGCACTTTCTACAATGAGTTATTTAAAAAGTTGTTTCTGACTTTGCCAAACTAACTCCTTGTTCTAAAACTTTATATGCTGGCTGTCTGCCCTGAAGCTGGGGGTTTGGGGTTTGTTTGTTTGTTTGTTTTTAATTTCAGCCAAAATCCTCCTCCAAGAAGGAGACCACAGAACGCTTTCTTGATTTGCCAAAATGGCATTCTGTCAGCCTCTCCTCCTACTTGAGCACCCTATGCTATGGAGTAAGAATTTAAAAATTGCTGAGAGGTTGTGAGGGAGGAAAAATGAAGCCCAGGAAGTCTAAGCCACAAGTCTTTGAGGAAACATAAAAATAATAACAACGAGGTTTCCACATACTTAACAGAGGCCTTATGATTTCAGAGGCTAAAAGCTTCAAACACTGTGTCTCATTGAGCATATTTTCATCCCTCCTGACTCCCAACAATTACATGTGCATACCATGTCTTCAGAAATCAAATTATTATGCTTTCTGCCAGCTCAGGGTTATAGGTAAATCCAGGGCTACCAGCAACCACATTCGTAGCAAACGCTGCTACAGGCTGGGGTGGGCAGTAGAAGGAAGTGTTTCTCAGCAGTCCTGCTGATGCCAGCCAGATCTCAAAGTAAAATACAGAGGAGACAAACTTAACCAGGACACTTCTACTATTCCCTACCTCATCCATTATAAAACTTCCAAATAAACAAGGACCCCACTGGCAAAAACATCCTTCACTACCTGACCCTAAATCCATCCTCCATATTATGGATTCCTGTAGGAAGAAACTGTTGTAGCTTGTGATATTGTTACCAAAGGTTAAATCACACATCTGCAACTATGGTTCCATGTTCCTGTGTTTTCCTGCACCCGAGTGCTTGATTTTGCACTTCTAAATAGTTTTTGCTGCAGGTAGTTTTGTGTCTAATTTCTGAATGAATACAATCCTGTGGAAACAACACTGCTGTCAGAAGAGAGACAAGTAAGTTTTTTAAAATATGATTGCTCCCAGTAGTTATACACTCATATATAACATTAATGACCCCCAAATCCCAGAACCATCTACAACGTCAAACAGTTTTCAGAGAAAACTGAAAGGAGAAGAGATCAACAATGACTTCTGTATGATGTCACTAATTTGTTAAAACAGAGCATCCAAGTTCTCTGGTTATTCACAGACTTGAGCTAATTCCAGCACACACTTTTGTTAACCTAACGTGCACATATAAAAGGACCTGTCATACAACCAAGGTATGTGAGTAGTTCTAGCAAAATCAACATGACTATTTATATTCATAAAGCCCAGTGTGTACCTGTACTTTTGCAAGACCAGGGAGGTGGTGAAGGGTTAAGGCATTTGTAAATATATTACCATCTGCATTTCACAAGAGCTCTGGAAAAGCTTGGTTTTGCAAGACAGCCTGTAGAAAACCAAGCAAACTAAGACCATGTAGTACAAGCTTTTGATTAATACTGTGTGTACAAGAGTGCAGCAAAACAAAAAGCAAATAATCATACAGAAAGTATTTACCGGTATAGATTTTATTTCTTTTCAAAATAATGGGGTTGGTTTAGATTTAAAATACTTTAGGAATTAACTAAAACAAATGTATACTTTGTTAGAACTTCTGTAAGTGGCGATTTGGAGTTCTGAAAATGTGTGACAGAATACAAGAAAATATAAAATTGGGTTAGCAAAATACAATAACAGAGCTTTACAAGAGGGACACACATTCTATATTATTTTAACTAAGCCTATCAGGTAAACATGCTGTAACAGCTTTCCACTTAGAACGTGTGCCTACAAACTTAATCTGCAACCTGAATCCCAGGAAAAATTCACTTCTGATCAACTCAAGGCTTGCAGGTCCAAGGAAAAAAAAATTCAACTCAAGCTGTGCTTCTTCATTGAACAAATATTCCCTTTTTCCATAAGTATTCATTTTAATAGATCACTATATATCATAAAATTGCACTAAAACATTCTCTTATTATTCATGATTCACCTAAGTTTGTAGCCATAATGTAAGTTACTTTATATTTAGTTTAGTGTTTCATAAAAAAAATACTTCTTTATTGCATCTAGTGAAAAAAAAGCTTTGATGGTTCTTAAAAAAAAAGGAAAAAGGACTTGCTGTTGGCTAATTGCCAAACAATCTCTTCCTGTGGCTTGCTTTTTCAAGGATTATGAAGAAACTCTGGAGTTCATTGTGATCTAGACAACCAAGGATGATTAGTCTGTATGGGAGCAGGATGCACAGTATTTGCTTAAACTCACAAACCTCTCAAATGAGCTAGAAGGATAAAAAAATGTGGTTTGTTATTGTGTCCATTTCCAAAGGTCAGCTCACAAGTTTTCCTCCTCACGTAAAAACTGGAACACAGCTGAGAAGTCTTTCAGGGCATAGCCTTTGGCACACATCATCCTGTAGATCTGATGTGCCTGGGATCCCAAAGGAACCGGTGTCTTTGTATTGGTGGCAGAAATCTGGGCTAAGCCAAGATCCTGTAGGGAGTGAGAAGAGGGAGGAAGAGTGGAGGGAGGAAGAATGGAAGGAAAGAAAAGGAAAAAGTCAGGGGAGAAACAACAAGGATATAAATAGCCATGTATATATTATATGTTATTTGGCTTCCACTGTGACAAGAACTCTACTGCCAACAAATACAATACTTCAGCCTTAAAACTTCAGTCCTGGAAGAAGTGAGTCTTGTTTAATTTTTACTTTTTAAAACAGTAATTCGATGTTATTCAACAGAAAAACCTCAAACTTTGCCAGGCAGACAACCTCCTTAAGAACAGAAAGAATTTTCAGATTCTAGATCACTATACAACCAGGTAACAAGACTCATACTCTTTTTCCTCACTGTGCTACGCTATCTCCAAAAAGAAAATTTCCCTGGATATTCACTTAAGCATTTCATGTAGGTTCCAATAGCATCGTTTTCTTGTTCGGGCAAGATGACTTCTTTGTTTCTACAAACAGGTTAAAAATCAAGCAGAAGGAATTTGAATAACAAGAAAATTGAAGCCATTTTAGCATACACACATTTACTATAATGTGACCAGTTAACAGCAAAATGAGAAGCATAGGCCACTTTGTGAATATGAATGGTTTGCAGCCCAACTGGAAGGATGTATTACAAAATTCCTTAGGGGACAGTCCTGGGTCTGCTACAACTCAAAGTTTTCTTAAATGACTTTTTCTTAAATTACTTTCTCTAATAAAGAGATACAGAGAAAAATTTCACTGCATTTTTAAACACTAAATTTGGGTCAAAAAAAAAGGTGATGTTCAAAGAGGGTGAATTTGAAACCTGTCCTCCAAGAGTCCTTGGTCAACTACATAATCAGAAATAAATAGGACAGTACCCAAAGACAAGTACCAGGTACTATGACTAACCACAGACAGCCAGAAATAGTCAGATGCATGCATGCTGGACAGAAATGACAAGCTAGGCTGGAGGATGTCTCGAGTTCTAAGCTGAGTCAGACACGAAACCAAACAAAGAGCTAACAAGGGCCTGGATATATAAGTAGATCTCTTGTCTAAGTAGGAAAGTAATACCTGCACTCAAGGTTGCCTTTATAAGGTCTTGTTAATTAAATCAATTTTTCTGGTCCATATGCTTCAAGAAAGTTGCAAGAGGACCTCTCAAGCATTACTAGAAGTGCCTAGATTTCCTGTGCATCCAGAGCTATGGTGGTTGATAGAATATGCTGTGCATTTGGGTTTTTTTTTTTTTTTTTAGATTGGAAAGAACCTTAGAGACCATCTAGTTCCAAGACCCTGAGAC
>NW_008683239.1:119825-132507 GCF_000695815.1 Acanthisitta chloris
CTCTTTCAGTTTGAAGCCATTACCCTTTGTCCTATCACTACATTCCCTTGTCAAAAGTCCCTCTTCAGGTCTCTTTTAGGGCCTGTATAAGTCCTGGAAGGTGCTATAAGGTCTCCCCAGAGTCTTGTTTACTCCACTCTGAACAACCTCAACTCTTCCAGCCTTGTCTTCACTGGAGAGGTGCTCCAGCCCTCTGATCATCTTCATTGCCCTCCTCTGCACTCACTCCATCAAGTCTGGGGCCCCAGAGCTGGATGCAGCAGTCCAGGTGGGGTCTTACAAGAGCAGAGTAGAAAGGGAGAAATACCTCCCTTGACCTGCTGGCCAAGCTCCTTTTGATGCAGTCCAGGATTAGATATCTGGGCTGCAAGCACACATTGCCAGGTCATGCTGAGCTTCTTGTTAACCAACACCCCCAGTCCTTCTCCCCAGGGCTGTTCTTAATCCATTCTCTGCCCAGACTGTATCTGTGCTTGGGATTGTCCTGACCCATGCGCAGCACCTTGCACTTGGGCCTTGTTGAACTTCAGGAGGTTCACACAGGCCCACCTCTGAAGCCTGTTTCTCAACTCTGAAGTTGTTGAGTACCTCAGCCTTCTCCAAATCCTGGGCAACCAGGTCTCCCATTTCCTTCTGGACAGGGCCTCCATTTTCCCTAGTATTCCTTTTAGCACCAATGTACCAATAGAAGCTTTTCTTGTTGCCCTTGAAGTATCTGGCCAGGTTTAA
The DNA here is from genome assembly GCF_000695815.1 of Acanthisitta chloris. NCBI lineage: Eukaryota > Metazoa > Chordata > Aves > Passeriformes > Acanthisittidae > Acanthisitta > Acanthisitta chloris. The sequence continues at coordinate 120,555 of NW_008683239.1, forward strand.
TTCTATCAGGGCTTTAGTTTTCCTGACCTCACCCCCGGCTGTTTGGACAACTTGTCTGTATTCTTCCCAGCCTACCTGTCCTTGCTTCCACCCTATGTAGGCTTCCTTTTTGTGTTTGAGTTTGTCCTGGAGCTCTTTGTTCATCCGCAGAGGCCTCCTGGTGTTGCTACCTGACTTCCTCTTTGTTGGGATGTTTGGTTCCTCAGCTTGGAGGAGGTGATTCTTGAATATCAACCAGCTCTCCTGGGCCCCTCTTCACTCCAGGGCTTTATCCCACGGTACTCAGCAGATCCCTGAAGAGGACTAAGTTGGCTCTCCTGAGGGTAGGGAGCTTGCTGTGTGCCCTCCTTGCTGCCCTAAGGATCTTGAACTACACCGCTTCATGGTCACTTGCAGCCAAGGCTGCTCTTGAGATTCACATTCCTCACCAGCACCTCCTTGTTGGTGTGAAAAAGGTGCAGAACCTCCTGGATTTCTTATGCCCTGCTGTGTTGCCCCTCCAACAGGTATCTGGGTGGTTGAATTCCACCCTGAGGATCAGGGCTCATGAATGTGAGGCCACTCCTATCTGTCTATAAAGGGCCCCTTTGACTCTTCCTGGTCAGGCAGCCTGTAGCAGACCCCCACTATAATGTCACCTGTCTCTTTCCTCCCTTTCATCTTGACCCATAAGCTCTCAGACAGTTCCTCATCCATCCCCAGTTGGAGCTCCATGCACTTGAGCTGATCATTGACATAGAGGGCAACCCCCTCCTCATCCACCTGCCTGCTCCTCCTAAAGAGCCTGTATCCTTTCATTCCAAAACCAGTTATAGAAGCCATCCCACCATGCTCACTGATGCCAAATAGATCATAGCCCTTCAGGCATGTACACACAGTGTTTGCACAGTCATTAAAAATGGGCCCATTGGCTGGCTGGAGTGGCTGCAATTTCTTTGTGCTGCTCTTCAGATGCTGACCTGCAATCCATCTCCAGGCTCTGAACAGCTATTGCTGTCACTGGCATCAAACTGGTACGAGTGGGATGGATGGAGGTTCCACTCCCCCAGAAACTTTAGTTTAAAGCCCTCTTCACCAGCTTGGCAAGCTTGTGACTGAAGATGTTCTTCCCCTTCTCTGACAGATGAACTCCATTTTTGATACAGAAGAACTGAGAGACTGTAGTACTGCTGAGAGCACCTTTGACTTCTCAGGGATGACTTACAAGACAGGTCTTTACTTTCTGTGTGTCTGGATTTGAATTAGCACAAGGAAATTCAAGATCTTACTCTACTCTCTAAATGTCACTTTGATCTGTAAATCGGCTCTGTAAAGGTCATTCTGATACAAATCAGAATTATAGTTACTTTTCCTATTACCCTCAAATGACTTCAAGATCTAGGAAAATGGGAAAAACATACATATCAGATGTCACAGGATCCAAAATAATATTCATATGCATCAGGGCAGATAATTTCTTCTTGTCTAGCAACTCTGCTGAAAGACTGATGACCTGACAAATCTAGGAACAGTTACTTCAACCTCACTTACAGTAAGATATTCCATGACATATTCCTAGCTTCTTATAAGCCCTCTTTGTCAAACCTTTCCCATATTATCTGTTTTATTCAAGAAAGCTTAAGTTATGTAATGAAATATTAGAATGGCAAAATCATCTAACTCCAAACTAGTGAAGGTATTTGGTATTGGTAGTGGTGACTGTGATATATTTCTCTCTGAAGGGACATTCACAGAAACAATCCCTGAAAATTCTGAATTGACTGCTAGCACAAATACTATTTCATAAAGCAGGTCTGTTCACTTTAATAACGAAATTTTGGCTCCAAGATGGTTGAAACATTCAACAATATCTCAATGGTTAAATGGACATGGACTCCTGACTCCAAAGTGGAGGAAGGTTGTTATGCTTTTTAAAATTCCATTCTATAAATTAGAACTTTGAAGGAAAAAAGCTACAAAATGTAGAGTAAAGCTTATCTTTAGCCTCAGATTGTGAAGTATTTTGCACCTTTGCCTGAGGCTGGTGATTCCTCAAGTGAAATAGTACAAAACAGCTCTGAAAGAAATTTCCCTTTGCTGACCTATTTGGAAAAGCAAAAATGAGAGCATAGTTTATGGCTCCTCTCATACTCTTTGGAACTGACGACATCTTCCAGATGTCTCAGTGCACTGACTATTCTTACCAATTTTTCTCAGCTTGGAACAGGGAAAACAATTCACAGTCTGCTTCCAGTGCTCACTTTGGAATTACCTGGTTCCTTACATTTATTTTGCAGTTGACATAAATGAAACTGCCATTTGGAATAAAGCTCAAAGGCTGTCCTGACATGACTCAAGAAGAGTGTGATATAAATCTAGCTCTTCTGGGGATCCAAAGTTGACATTTAATTAGCAACTGTGCTGTCAGGGAAAGACAGAACTTCTGGCCTGCAGTGCCATGGATACAAAGATGGCATAGGGAAATAAACTAGATTTTTTAAAATGCAAAACCTTTAGAGCAGATTTCACATTAAGCTGACTAAATTCTATGTTCCAATATCAAATTTCAAGACCAAAGAGCTTTTCAGAGGTGCCTGGCAAACGTTTCTGACCCAAACACCAAAAATAATGTGGCTATTATTGTAAGTCTTATTATTCTGGCTTTGTTTGAGAGATCTGTTGCTGACAAAATAGTTTTAAGAAAGCCTTTGACTTCTACCATATCTGATATTTGAGCAGGAACTTGAAGTTTAGTAACTGTGTTTAGTGAACGTGTTACTGAGTCACTCTTAGATATTTTCACTGTGGAGTATTTTCTTCTCAACCTCAGAGTTTTACCTACCTTTTTCTCCTTTGAATATAGCTTTTTTTTTCTTAAGTGGCAAAAACATGCTCTGCATTTCCCATAAAAAAAGTCCACTGTATGTGGAAGAGATGAAAATGTCCAGAATGCCTGACCAGTTGGGAGCACTCCTACACTTGTATGTCTAAAACCTGTCCTGTATGAACTCAAATGCCTCACTCGGTACAGTATCTCCATGAAACTGATATTCAGTGTGAAATTATTTCCTACACTTACATGCTTAGATGAGAGATCTCTTCCAGGACTGGTTTTACAATTTACCTTAGGCAAACATTGTGCCCAGTGCAGAAGTAGTTCAAGAGTCAGAGCTCTACAGCTCCTTCCTCCAACTGTATGTCCTCATCAGTGGGATGCAGAGCCCTGACCGCCATGCCTACTTTTCTCTGGCCTCTAAAAGCTTTGCTTTCCTGACCACAAAGTGACTCAGGGCAGTGATTTTCCTGGAACAACAAAGAGCATGCCAGCAAGTGCACTCTCCTGGGATGCGATAGCAGTAGGTTTTCAACTTCCTCATGTTGAGAAGGGTCTGAGTCCCAGATCTTCCTCTTTGTGGACAAGTAATTTAGATTAGTAGGTTATTACTCATGAGAAGCACTACTTCAGTCACCAACAAAGACAATTCAGGAGAGCTCACAGCATGACACAGATACCTACAGAAAATCAGCCTGCAGAGGTGTGAGTTGAAATCTCTTTCTTTGCCTTCTGCATTCCAAATGGCCTTTGGCAGAAAGACAAACACATAAGCAATTGGCTTATCAAGGAAGGGGATGCTGGAGAGCATGCCCAGTAGCACAGTTTAAGGTATCTGGAAGAGAGTAGGCCCAAAATCTGAGATGCTTATGCCACTGTTAACACCCAATTAGGTCATCTGGATTTCCCCAAATTAACTCTTGAACTTAGGCTCCTAAATTCTAGAGCAGTCATGCAAGAGGCACCTGAATGGTTTGCTGAACACTTGTTATATGCACAAGTCCATTGGGAGTCCTTTATTAAGGCAGAACTTAAAAAGACAGTGCATATAATCTCAGTGAGTAGTGCAGCAGTAATAGTGGCTAGAAAGAAACTGAAGGCTAAGGAAAAAAGCCTGCTTAAAAACCCATTAATTCAGACCTCCAGTAAGAGGCTGTGATCCCCTCTGTTCATGTTTACATATTATCCTGTAATCACAAATTTTCACTGAGAAGAATGTTTGCTAGAAGCCTAGAGAGAAGCAACTGCACACACGTTACATGCAAGTGTTATGTACCTTAGCCATGAGTGTCGTTCCAAAGCCACCTTGATAATTATTAGCAGATGGTACTCCTTCCATCACTCCAGGAACAGGGTTGTACGTGTCGCTTGACCAACAGCGACCTGAGCTCATATTTAGGATTTTGGCCAGCAGCTTTGGGTCAAGGCCTAATCTGTCAAAGGTCAAGGAAGAGAAGTGTTAATGTCAAAATGCACAAGACATGGGTGACTTGTTTTATACCTTAGGACCCTACCGTCATTCCTCTCCCTTTATTGTAAGTCATGAAAAATGACAGAGTATTGATATTGGGGGTAGGGATGCTGTATCTTAAATTAAAGAGCATCAATCCACCATTTAAGCAGTAGGTTTTCAGAGCTTTATTCCTTTTGCACTAAGCAAATCCTCTTCACCTATCAATTTTAAAAGTGCAAGCAAAATAAAGGCCCTCTGAGAACAGCAGCTCCCTTGTACTTCAATTACTAAAAGGCATTCTCTGTTCTGCTACCTACTAGGTTACATACTGTTCTTCCTATCAGAACTTCATTCTCTAAAGCTTAACAAAGCAAAACATTCACAGACAAGTGTGGCAACATGAAAGTACTTGTGCAATATGCTTATATGTGAATGCTAGTGCATTTCTGAGTGAAGAAGGTAACACAAGTGATCCTGCTGTAATAATGTGAATAAAAGTGCTACACTTCTCAAAATGTATTACTATTGTATACATTGTGTACATTCTTGGCTTTGCTATTATTAAATCTTCATTATATACTCCTGCTTATGAGGCAAGTCTGCATCTCACTGTGACATATGTTATCTATTTGCAAACATATATTATAGTTCTGGGTCAACTGCTGATAAGGTTACTGATCCCGATAAAACAAAGCTTGTCCAAGTAGAAACGTCATTTGTTCTACCACAGAGATGATGGCATAAACTGCTGCTCAGCGTAGATGCTGAAAATTCTACAATATTATAGGAAATTAACCCTCTTATGAATTCACATTTATGCTGATATTAAGTTGCAAGTGTAATTTTACATCAACTGCATTTATAGCAAGGACAAGCTACAGTAGTTTATCTGGTCCTGTACAAATGTTCAGCTACACTCAGAACAAAAAAGAAGCAAGGGAATTACCTCCAGTGACAATACAAGATGACATTAAAAGGACATTTTAAAAGGGATATATCACAACCTTCTACCAAGGTTTTTTTAATAGAATCTAACACTCTTTATGCTAGCTCTTACACCTCAGACACCATAGTCATCGTGATCCTAACAGTGCTTCCAGGCACTGTAGCCCTCAAGGTTTTACTTTGTAGATTAGAAAAGATCATTACCAATATAACAGTTGCTAAAACGTGTGTTTATTCCAGTAGGCATTTTGGATTTGAAAACCTACGTTTAAGACAGTGCGCCCTATGGCGTGGCTCCTATTCCTATAATGGCATATGCCTCCTGCAATTCTGCCATCCTAATGCAAAGCAGATAATTTTCTGTACCTCAGATAGCTTTTTAGCATTACTGCTGTGTACTCTTTATTTATGATTTGCTGCAGCAGCCCCTGGAATCCCATGGAAAGTCTCCTGCTGGCCTGAATGGGATCAAGCTTTATTCTCTTCCCCATTTTTTCCAACCCTCTCACTCAACTGAATACTTTCCACGGCCATTTACTTTTTAAAAACCTGTATTTTTCAGTATCTGAACTGTACTTTTATCTTGCATAGTGCATCAAGTCTTCATCATCAAAGTCTTCATCAAGAGCCATTCCCAATAACAGCTTTGACTGCTGTAATCAAAATACCTGCATTGAGAGCATTTGGTGCCTGAGCTATCAAATACACAGAGGTTGCCTTTTTTTCCCCCAAACAAGTCTCTTGGCTTGTTTGTTCCCTTATCATTGTTACATTCAGATCAGTATATTTAACAATGTAGTGCCTGCTTGTGCCTTACCTCGCTGCATGCAGAGGCCCATAATTACAGCTGCGAGCACACTGCACAACAGAGAGCTTATTATTTCAAAATGCATATAACCCTCCTAAAGAATGGCCTTCTCACAGTGCTCCAACTACCTCGCTGTGAAAGTGTACTTTAAAAGATATGCATGTATTATACAGATATGTAAAATACTGTCTGCACTGGGTCTGGCATATTTGTGCTCTAGGAAAAGAAAAAGGAAGATAGTGACAGTTTGTATCCCTGCTTCTTCAAAATTCATTGCTCTTAAACACCATGCAGCTTCTCTTCAGGAGACCTGAACCTGGTTTTTTTTCTCCTCTGCAGCAAGTGTATCATTAATAAGAGCAAGTTAGAAGTGCTTTGCATTTCATCTTTCTGAGGATTCATCCACTGGTGCATATATAACTGACAGTTAAAATTAGACATATATTAAAATCAGTTACTGAAGTAGTCCTCTGTCTTCCACTGTGCCCAAAGCTTGTAATGGTCTGAAACCAGCTAGAATATACAGTAATTGTCATTCAGCGAGAGTCTATCCTAGAAAGTCATGCTTCAGTGGAGAAGACTGAGTTTCCATTTGAAATCAACAAATTAATCCAAGACAGGTATCTGAAAGGGCAAGTTTAATAGGAAGCAGCTACTGGGCTCTCAACCATGATAAAATGTTATTGCTGTTTCCCTGTAAATTGGCTGGGAACATACGATACTCTCTGCATAAGAGCTCCATTGCTGTTCAGGAGATATACTGCTCAAGCTATCAAAATGATGACAGTCTGCCAGTCCCCATAACAACTTGCCATTGGACGTGGCAAGAGCTTGTGCATGTGCGTGTGAATTTACAATTACCAAAATGTTCTTCTCCCTTATAAGCAGCAAAGAAGTCCATGTATTAACTGTACTTATAATAGAGCAAAAACAATTTCTTCCCTCAGATCAATGCTTCTTCAATAACATTCCTAATGAAGTGAACAGCAGAAACTCAGCAATGGACGCACATATAAAAAAAAAGGTTAAGATAGGATCCCTTCAAGCCACTGCTGAAAACTTGAGTTTTGCTGAGCTTTGATAAAACCATGTACTGAATTGTTTTTACACTCCTCTAAGAGCTCAGTCTGGCACAGACAGAAAAATTGAAATAGCATCTCATAAGAATGATATGTCCTGGTCTCATTTTAAGGTGCAACAACTGAAGCAGCTGAACTGTTGACAGTTTCCCATCAGAAGGTTCTTTGGATAAATGCTATCTAAAGGTGAAAATATTCAAACAGAACCTTAGGACCCTTATATCACAGTAAAAAATGACCTTGTTTAAAACGCCAATGGCAAAGTAAGTACTTTCAAGTGTCATTACTAACCTTCATGAGACTTAGGTATAGCCCCATGCCAAAACCAGCAGAACCAGAGTGCTCTTGAAGATTTATTTTTCAAGGCACTCCTTCTAAAATTTGCAGAGGGAATGTGTCCAGGGCTAATCGTCCCTCAGCCTGTAGCACATGCTCCCCTCTACACTGTCAACTCCGATTTCTGCTCCTGTCCTATAACCACAGCTCAGGGGTGCTCACAGAAATCAGAGCTAGAGACTGAGACTACATTTAAACTCAGCATGAGAAGCCAAAGTTCTTTTACCATCTTTTCACTTTATGTATGTGAAAAAACAACAAAGCACAAGCCTGTATATAGTAAAAATGCTTAGGAAGGAGCTGTATTTGCAGCTTTTGGCATAAATCTGAATGCGACTGCAGTCTCTCCTCATAGAGATGATTTTATCTGCCGTTGCAAGCACAAAAGTGATTTTGCAGTGAGGTTATTGCCATGGAGCCCTTACTGCTCTCCTAGTCCCTTATATCCCAATAATATTAAGCAATCTTGTCCTGTCTTGTGTCACCACATAAACCCTTCTCTGAGTCATTGCAGGCAGTTTCTGAAGGGAATGAAAACTGCCTGTCAGGCAGCAACTTCCATCTGACCTAAACACAAACCAGGTATCAGCAATGTTCAATTTCTGAGGTATATTTTACTAGTATTAGACATTCTTTCACTGGTAACTCAGGGCTCAGTAAAATAAAGTTACTGACACTGAGATGACCAGCAAAACGAAAAAGAAAAATAACCTCTGATTGTGGACAGTATCACAATGTTTTTACTTCTTATTTGTGAAGTTTACATGCACTCTGTATGTTGGTTTGACACAGTAAGTCACTACGGCATTTTGCAATATGCATATTATCCATAAAACCATATAGCAAAATCTACTCCAGATTTTTCTACTGACAAGTTGCACTAACATGCTAGAAAAAAAAGAAAATACAAATGACAATGTGAATTCATTTCCAGAATGTCTGCAACATTCATAAAGCATAAGGAAAGTAATGGAAAAAGCTAAACATAACAAACCAAGCATTTCATTGGTCAGAACTATGGATGGATTAAAAATAAAATTATTTATGCAATCTAATTCAAATAGCTTCCAGTGAAAATGGACATCTTCATTAGTAAATGAAGATGATTAGTAAATAAAGATGATGCTAAAGTAGAAAAGCAAGTGGAATATAAATGCACAAATTACATAGCCATATTGCCTATTTTTCTGCAAGTTTATTGTGGAATTTTTGCTCATTAATGTCAGTTTTCTTTCATTCTCACCACATTCTATTTGCTATTTATGTTGAAATTTGGAAAATTCTATAATTTCAAATATAAGATAACTAAACAATAGAAGATGTAATTTAAAAATCTGAAATTAATAAGCCAGTCACTCTAACTGCTTCAGAAAATGAAAATTTAGGCTGTCTGGTTTAGGGAAACATTAGAGAAGTGGTTTATTAACAGAATTAATATCCCATTGATTTGAAGACGTAAGCTCAGTGTATATAGTGGTTTATGGAAGGTGGTGTAATATGACTTGCCAGTTACATCTAGTTCAGGGAGCTATATTTTGAATAATTAATTATCCAAAGTCCCTAAAACTGGATTTAAATGATGCAGCAAATATACACAATGAATGACATAAAGACATTTTATATCACATCTAAGAGTTAAGAACACGTCTAAGCACCACAATTCGTAGTCTGAATATTTAGATTTTCAGTATCCTTTACCACTATTAGGTCAGAGTCAGACTTTCTTCACCAGATATGCATCAATCTAATAAATCAAGTTCAGCTTCCTACTCTTTCCAGACGAGGCAGCTATGCTATCCATTGAGACATACACTTGGAAAAAATCATAAACTCATCAATATAGCAAAACTTCTAATAATTAGAATGACAACTGTGAACTTGCACATTAGAAATCCTTACACACCCAAGTGGAAAGCTCTTATTCTATTTAGAAGCAGAAGTCATCTTCGCTAGGATTTGAAACACAGCAAATTAAAATCAATGCAAGGGTTTTAAATTACTTCATAAGGCTTTAAACTACTGTCTCTGTTTTAAACCTCATGCAGTTTCTGACTAAATGAGATTCTGCTCTTTGTATAATTTGGGTTACAATCAGCAGGTTTCTTCTACAATAAATACAGTTCCTTCTTGATAACCTTAATTTAGGGTAGGAAGCTTTATATACTGTCACCTTCACACTGGATTTTTGCTTACAAATGATGAATACAAATTCAGCCAAAATGTAAACTGGAAAAGGAAAAAATGAAAAATGAAAATTCTAAACACCTTCAAGCTACAGTGACTGCAGACATCAACTTGCTCTGCACAGGGCTTACATGCCCAGAATATCTGTCTTCCAAACCTCTTGATTTTATTTTACCTTCAATTTTAACTCTAATCATTCCTACAAATGTAGATAAAACTATAATGAAAAATCAGTTGCATATGTTTTATTAAGTGAACCATGACTTAAACCAGAACCTGATGAAAGCTTTCTGGATTATACTGGATTACAATGGTTGTAAACAATGCTACTGTTTTTATTATGGCTCGATGCAGACATGTTTCAGTATCTTACAGACTCTCAATTTTAAAATGTAAATGGTACAGGATATTGATAAACCAATTAGCACTGATGCAAAGCAAATTCCTCTTTTATCTCAATTACAACATGACAACTTAATAGGTCAAGATAGTCTAACATCTGAGACAAGGGCAATTCAATAAAACAACTGCATCTTGATATGGTAATTAAGAGGAAATGTGAATCCATTACATTGTCTCGTGTATGTGTGCATATGTAGGTGCTCTTTTTTATTTATTTAAGCATTTGATGCCCTCTTGCTGTTTTTATAGAGTATCAAATCCACATGAACACAGTTGAGCCCAGTTGCTAAGTATCTACAATATCTGTAGTTTCAGCAGGCAAATTTTAAGGATGCAACTGTGCAGATAAATAATGCATGAAAAGCCCTTAAAAGATATGCGGTTGCAAGATAATCTCTTCAAACATAGGATTTTTCTGCCTATAAATTAGCAAATGATTTAGATCTGGCTAAAAGTATTTATGAAAGGGTCAAATACTGTGGTACTGAACTCGTACTTGCATGCACTCTATTGGAAAACAAAACAAAATCTCAAAGATCACAGCAAAATAAGTAGCTTACAATTGGAAAGGGAAAAATAATTTTGCTTGAATATGCTGCCACTTACAAGTTAGATGCATCATATGCTAGAAAATAAATGGTACTCTTAGCATTGACAAGAGTGTGGTGGAGCATATTCCAGCTTTTTGACAAACTAGGAGTTTTGGCAATTAGGACAAACTGCACTCATAAAATCGAAGAAAGGTAGATGTTCTGTTTTATGCTTTGATCTTAATTTGATATACACACTGTAGTAGAAGTTTTACTTTACAATATATTTTGGAGCAATTTAACAAAGTAAACAAAGGCAATGAGAGCCATATGGGAGTATAATACTCTGAATAAACTGTACATTATCTTAGAATACAAACAAAAATTTACCTCTGTATGTTTATAATGGAAGACAAACATTATTGTACACTGCACTACAGCAAAACAAATAAACTCTTAACTTCAGACACTGAATGCAACAACCTATACAGCCAATACAAGAGAATATTCCAATTCTGAAAATCCTTGCTTTTGTTAAATAATCTCTTTAGCCTGTTAATGGCTTTGTAAGGCAACTTCTGGCAAAAGTTTATCTATGCCATATAATCATCATTGTCTCAACAAAAGTCAACTATAAACCACAAAAACTGTAAACACAGAAAAAATGCCTCAATCCTATACAAAACTCAAACAAACCTGATTCCAAGATTCATAGCCTCAGCAGTGCCAATCATACTGATGGCCAAGAGCATGTTGTTGCAGATCTTGGCAGCCTGAAAATAAGTTAAACCATCAATTAGTTTATGCATTTTCATAGACCTAGCATGTAGGAATAATCTTTAACTAGGCCCAGGACAGCAAGAGCAAATATGTTGTGGCAGCTCTCTTCGACAGGTAGCAGCAGTAAGAACAGATCTACAATAGTATAAAGTTAATGAATCATAGAATCACAGAATCAACTGGGTTGGAAGAGACTTCAAAGATCATCAAGTCCAACCCTACTGTCATTACTAGACCATGGCGTGCATGGCGATAAGGTGACCCTTGAGCCTCCTCTTCTCCAGGCTAAACAGCCCCAGCTCCCTCAGCCTCTCCTCATAAGACTTGTGCTTGAGTCCCTTCACCAGCCTCGCTGCTCGTCTCTGGACCCACTCCAGCACCTCAATATCCTTCCTGAACTGAGGGGCCCAGAACTGTACACAGTCTTCAAGGTGTGGCCTCACCAGCGCTGAGTACAGGGGAAGAATCACTTCCCTGGTCTGGTTGACCATGCTGTTCCTGATCCAGGCCAGGATGCCATTGGCCTTCTTGGCCACCTGAGCACACTTCTGGCTCATGTTCAGCTTTCTGTCTCTCCAAACTCCCAGGTCCCTTTCTGCCTGGCTGCTCTCCAGCCACTCTGTC
>NW_008683240.1:0-3131 GCF_000695815.1 Acanthisitta chloris
TATATATTTGGTATAGAACACTTGGAATTGTATCTGTAGCAGGAGAGAAGCAGCACAGAGCTCTGTATTTCTGATCTTGTGTGTTACGGAGGGATCTGTCTCTACTTCTGACTTCTAAAATGTATAATTTGCTTAAGAAATTTGCCTTCTGTTACCAAGCAGTTCAAGGAATTGGCCCACATAGGAGGCACAATGACCTCCTTAAGATGAAGTGTTTCCTTTTGTAGCCCTCTCCAATGTGAGAGCACATTGGGTGCTGTGGCATTGCCTCTCCTGGAATCAAAGAAGTCTCTAATCTCTGATCGTTCTTTAGGTAGGCAGAACTGCATTAGGCTGCTTGAAAGAATTTGCCCACTTCCTTTGCATGCTGTGCCAGCCAGTTCTCCAGAGCCGTCAGAAAGATAGGGAAGTACATAAAGGCTGCTGCTCTAGTATTTTTCCCTGGATACTGTATCTGCCTGTTCTGAAGTCATGGGGACTCTGCAGTTAGGGCAAATGTAGCTTAGTTTTCTAGATACACTTGTAAGCTCTTGCATGTTTTCCAAGTTTATTTGACTGCACCAAACCCTATCAATATTTACATGTTCTAAAGCATAAACTTAATAGCACCTTAAGCTGAAGTAGTTTGGGTTTAGCAGCTAATTCTGGGCTTATTTGATGTGAGCGAAGTAATGTTGATATCTAATAAAGAAGGTAGTTGTGACAGTTGTAGCAGGAAAAGTGTAGGATCAGGATGATACAAATAGTTGTTACTGAGTGATTAGTATCCTTTATGTTTAGTCTTTTTAAATAGTGTTAATCCCTGTCATTTTGTAATGTATACCAAGATTGTAGATTCCTGATCTGTGCTGTTTGCAAGAGGCAGAGCTTTACGAGAAGAAGAAAAAACCTTGGCTCTTGATGCTCTGGAAATCTTCCAATGAGAGGAAATGCCTGAATTGCAAAAGGGGAACACAGTTGAACCTGTAAATGCAGAACACTGACTTGCAGTTGTATTTTCTCATAGCTTGGGTGCAGCACTTGGCATTCTCTCCTCTCCCTTAGGATATCAGACTAGAGTCATAGTTTTCTGCATTGAACAAGCACCATTTTTTGGGGACACAAAGAGTGGTGCCTTCAGATGGCAACACCAAAGGAATATTTCTGGAGTGCACTTTAAAGGAAAGCTGTGCCTGCTGTGCATCGGGAGTAGACGTTGAGTCATCAGGATGTGTTTGCATTTGTGTAGCTAATCAGAGCTGCGCCCTGACCAGAGCTTTAGCTGCTGGAGGCTCCTGGGTGCTCTGTGAACAATCTTGAGGCAAATGCCACTCTTCCTTTTGACATTTTAACAGTCTGTGGAATGCAGTGGGTGTCAGTGGGGAATAATCCAACTGGCACAGCACTGGATACAGAGGCTGCTTGTGTAAGTAATCAGGCACTTATGTGTTGTGAAATGTGGTGAATTAGAACATCAGTAAATATTTCTATAATATTTCTTGTAAATAGTGTTTTGTTAAGCTCTATTGAAATAGACTTAATGAATTGGAGGCTCTCACTCATCCAGCAGAAATCAAAGCCTGTGTAGGAATGTGCTTTCTATTGTCAATTAAAGCATATTCAGGTCTCATTTTGGAGTGGAGATACGGAATTTAGGAATTACAGGGAATTCTTCGGAATGTTGCATGTAGGCAAGTTTACCCCGTATAGTTTTGGGGCAAGATTTGTGTTTTCTAATTCAGATTCCTGACAATCTGCCTGTAGTTACTATGTTTTGTGTTCACTGCAGCCAGTATGGACTGGCACTCTAAGCAGGTTGGCATCTGATGAGGTGTCAGGAATGTTCCCTGCTCTTTTGAAGTGGAGTAGATATTTGGTAGAAGAGGTCCAGAGAAATTTGTGTCTCAGAGGGGCCAAAGAGGTCTGCAGTGCCCACAGAGTATCAGCCCTGCAGCAGTGATGCTTTGGGGGCTTGGGTCAGTGTTTCAGTGCAGGTGAGTACCAGACATCAGGGCATGACAGCAGCAGGTTTGCAAGAGGAAACTGATTAGGAGGAAATAGACTTGTGGTGGGCTCAGTGCAGAAAATTGCGCAGAGTGAGCTCTGTGTGCTTTGAGTTTTGTGTGGTTTGATTTTATGTATCGTGTTATCTATTACAACTCAATTACAAAATGGTTAGTGCATCCAGAAGTGAGTTTGTCTAGACTTTCTTGTCCCGTGCCATAGTCACTTACCTGTTTGGGTTAAGGAATAGAGGATGCTCAGATATGGTCCCTGCACATAGTCACATCACCTCCATGAGCTGCAGCTGTGCTGGTTTGATGTGTCACTGAGCACACCAACCCTATACTTAAAATATATCTATAATCTCCTTTTTAAAATAAGGCCTAGAAAGCAAACCCAGTTGGCCTGTTTTGGATACATTGATTGATCTTTAGCTTTCACCTTAATCAGCAAAGTTTAGAAATGTACTTTTTCACTGACAGCTTATATAACAATGTGAGTAATTAATTCTGGGACATGGGGCTTTCAGGAATGTCAAGTATTGCAAGACGTGGGAATACACTTCAAGAACTGGCAGTGCTGCACAGAGCACATGTCGCTGATTTGGATCCTTATTGCAGCTTGTAGTGGTTGGTGCTTGATAAAGGCATTGCCAAACCTCACATGACCACCTCAGCACCAGCCGTAGACCTCAGTGGCTGCTGAGGTTTGATGAAGGGTGGGATGATGATGATGATGATGATAATAGGCAGCTGAAGGTGGGGGACCAGGAGAATAATTACAGTTATGACTTACCCAGGCATTGATTTCAGGCTGTAGTAACATATACTACAGTGTAATGTGTACTTAACAGGCTGGCTGGAACTGTTGTTATTATTTGGGTCTGGTCATTTGTCATTGAAAGATCATTTTGGGGGTGTTTGAAATTAGTCAGGGATATTTGGGTTGTCAGAGTGCTCACTCAGCAGTCTTGGGTGGTCTGTGGTGTGTTTGTATTGGGTGGTGTGGTGGAAGGTGCAGGTAATGGGAATCTCTCCTGTGTCAGCAGAAGTGGTGAAATATAAAAGGGTGTGAAGTGGCTATAAGACATTGTTTTACTGTAAATGTTACACCAGATAATCTGCTCTCCGATCAAGTTTCTTCTTTCC
>NW_008683240.1:3142-4471 GCF_000695815.1 Acanthisitta chloris
CAGGAGATTTTCTGCCAAAACATAACTTGGTTTAAGAGGTCAAGTCATGAGAAATTGTCTGACTTTATGTGCACATATATATCCACACAGACACAAAAAAAGTCAGTTTGCAGCACGATGTATTGCTGGAGCCGTGGTATTGCCTTATCAGTGGGAAAAATGGGATTGCATGGAAAGAAAGTTCTGCACTTGGCACTTCTAACTCTTAGAGAAGAGGAGCTATAATTGGACAGACATAACTCATCTCGGGGGAATCCATGGACAGGCACTTAAGCAGAATGAGACAGTAGTGCTGGGTTGGAACAGGAATGTCTTCCTGTGCAGAAGACAGCAACATGCATCAGAAAACCAAGACAATACTGTCCTGTATTGTTTTTGTTCTGCCCTGGCCTGGTAGGACTTTGGAGTCCTTGATGAATGGTTAGATACTGTATGAGTGAAATCTGCAGCTGAGTTGCTATTCTGGAACATCTCTGCTTTAAACCACTGTTGAATGAGTAATCTAACTTTTATCTGCAGAGGCTTACTGAGCAGAGCTGATAACTTTGTAGAGCAGTGTCTTGCACTGATAATCCATTTCCCCCCTGCGTTTCTTCTGAAAGCTTTATAATCTCAGCATTCACAATGACAGACTTTTTGGCTGAGCTAAGAATGCTTTGCTAAATCCTGGATTAACCACCAGCCCAGCAGCTCGTGTGCTTCTCTGCTAGCAGGCAGGTCCATTTCTTGTGTGGGGGTTTTATTTATTTTGGTAGGGGTTTGGCTTCTTTGGGTTGTGTTTTTTTGCAGGGGGAGAGTTGGTTTTGTGGTTTTTTTTCTTCTTTTTTTGGAGTCTGTTTTTAGGCCTTAGTGGTATTGACTGTTCCAGTTGAGACTTACCTGCCTCCTCTCTGGTCAGTTTTTTGAGTTTTGGTGAGCAAATGGAGTGACTTGAAGGACAGACTTGGGTCTCAATTTCCAGTCTCATGGTGTCCACTCAACTGTTTACTCTTAGGAACTGGGAAGGAGGTCTAGCTGCAGAAAACAGGGGAGAGAGTTTTCTCATCTGTCACCTGTGCTCTTACTCTGCTGTTGTTGAGCTGCTATAGCTAGAGCTGCTACTCGGTAGTGATTAGAAGTATTCTGTTTACTTCTCTGTTCAGGATGGCTTTAAGGACACTTTTCTGTTCCCTGAGTTCAGCATTGCACTGTTCTCTCATGAGCCATATATCTAAAATAGAATCTATTTGAAGGAATGTCTAAATTTAGGAAGACTTATATTGGAACAGATACTGTTAGAGCACCACAAATTATTGGGAGTGTGTTCTGGTAATTGCAGCTGAGAAATAC
>NW_008683240.1:4506-5705 GCF_000695815.1 Acanthisitta chloris
TGGTCAGGGATTCCCAGGGACTCAAGAAGGCATTAGGGTCATTCATTGTTCCACCAGTCTTGCTTTAGAAAGTACACATGGTGTGTTTAATTTCTCTTTAATTCAGTTTTAATAGAGTCCCCTGAGTGATAACTCTAAGCTCCATTAATAGCAGAGATGATGAACTGAGGAGAAAAACTCATGCTCTGTACCCTCTTCTAACAGTTTTATACCATATTTGGAATTAAAAAGAGACTTCTATTCCAACAACCTTTTAATAGATCTATTTCTTAGATCCAGTAGGGTTTGTTTAAGATAAAAGGAAAGATATAATAATCAGTCTAATCTCTGTTATGAATGAATGACTTTGTCTCAGTGCTGCTGCTCAAATGAAACCTTAGTGCCTATGTTAGCCTAGCATTCCATCACAGGTCCTCAGCACCACTTCTGAGCTGGTGTTTGATCTGCCATCTCCTCCAGCTAGTCTGGGGAGTGAAATGGCCTGGGCGGTGAGGTAAGTGTAAATATTCTGTAGTCTTATGTCCAAAAAACCCAACTTGGCAAGTTCCTCGCCGTGCAGTTGACATTGGTCATTAGGCCTCTGTCAGAATAGGGGTGAAGCGTGGTAACTGGGACAGCTTGGTGCAGACTGGCTCGTTCTGGAGCTGACCCGAGTTGTGTTTCCCCTCAGGTGTCGTGGAGGGTGATTTAGCAGCAGTGGAAGCTTACAAGTCGTCCGGAGGGGACATCGCGCGGCAGCTCAGCGCGGACGAGGTTCGGCTGCTACTTCGACGTGGGCTACACCCTGGTGCACCTGGCCATCCGCTTCCAGAGGCAGGACATGCTGGCCATCCTGCTCACCGAGGTGAGCTCCTCCCCCCAGGTGTGGGATAGGCTTCATGTAACTGCACCACAGTCTGCAGCCAGTGACTGTCACTGCTGCTGCTGCTGTTGGTACAGTGCATGAATTGCTGCTCTGTGCCTGTGATTCCTCCTTAAGAAGCGAGTTTGCTGTAAGGCTGTGTGTGTGTGGTGGTCCTGAGGATGTTCAGTTTTCTCATTAATGAGCAGTCTTGGCACAGGTTCTGACCTTGCTGGCAGTGGAAGTGAGCTATTGTGTGCCTTCCTGTGCTGTGGGTGGGGGAGAGGAAGTGCTCTGAAAGCAAACCACTGAGATCAATGACAGTCTAGTTTGTTCTGAGCTCTGTTCACCAGTGAGT
>NW_008683240.1:5750-31316 GCF_000695815.1 Acanthisitta chloris
CCAGAGAAAGGCATATTTTTTGCTTGGCAAAATTGCTGTGTTTTGTCCCCATTCTTTGGCCGTTTTATAGACTATTTGGTTCCTTGCTGTGCTCTTGCTTGTGCCATTTCCTAGTGTGTTTTTGTACAGTCCACCTCACTTATGGTGTCTGTGCCCTCCTCCATCTCTGCCCTCTTGCTAGGCCCATAAGCAATTCTGTTACCTCTTTTCCTTTGTTTCCTTTATCTGAGACTTCCGGTTCCTCACTTGATCAGAGCCAGATTTTTATTCTGCCATCTTCCTTAATGCCTGCTGCTGTTTCTGAGAAAAGCAGCTTGGGAAGCACATAAAGATGAGGGAATGCTCAGTGTTGAGTAATTAAAAAGAGTAGATGAAGCAAGACAAATGTAGCTAAGGCCTTGAGTATATATTTATGTAGGGCTAATATTGGTAGTTTTGTGCTGCTTGCATAGCTCTGTGTATGGCATTATGTGTTTAAAAACAAGTTAATTTGCGGAAATACTGCTCAGATTTTTATGCTTAGGGCTGTTTTAGTTCCTAGGAATACTGACTCAACATGGCATTTGTGAAAATGCTTAGTGGTGTTTGAGCCCCAGTGACACTTCCCTTTGCTAGGATACAAATGACTGAAAATGTGGGTTTTAAAGGTGGGTTTTTCATTTGCATCTGGTGTCATCCCTGTGCCACTTGCTGTATCATGGAAAGAGTTTCTGCTGCCAGTGATGACAGAATCTGGGCAAACCTAACCATCTTAGCTGAGTAGTTTTTGGGAAGATTCTTTGTAGGGAGCTAGTCTGTGCTGTGGGAATGAAGTGCTTTATTTGAAGTTTCTATTATCAGCTCTTACCTATTTTTTCCTTTTTCAGCTGGAAGTGGTCACCTGTTAATCCACCTCTTTGATTTAAAGATGTTTTTAACCAGCTTTATGTGATCATCTACATGACAAATGAGACACTTCACTAAGAGTCACTAAACCTTTAATCTTTCAGGGCACCTATGTTTATGCTTCTTTCGCATTCCTTGCTGACAAAACACTGCTGGTGGTCATCACTCCAAAGCCTTCCTGTTCAGCTGGAGGCAACACTGAGTGCAGTAACTGTGCTATGTTCCAGGTGTCCCAACATGCAGCCAAGTGCATTCCTGTCCAGAGGTCACGGAACAAATCCGCCGTGAAATCGCTGCGTCTCTTCACCAGCGAAAGGGAGACTTTGCCTGCTACTTCCTGACTGACCTTGTAACCTTCACATTACCTGCAGGTAGTTACAAACCTCCTCTTGCCATGGGAGAATTTATTCCTTGCTCACCTAGTTGAGTTGCTTGTTCTTGGTGCATATTTTGACTTTCTGGTGATGTGTGTGTTGGTTTTATTTATTAAGTTTTAATAGCTTAGGTCAGATTTAGTAGCTGAGTTTGCTTATTCAGTCTTTGAATACTTCAGTCCATACATTGCTCCTGTGAAGTGAGCATCTGTTGTCCTATTTAGCCATGAGGACGTGGAAGCAAAGTGGTTTCTAAGGAAAGGCTGTATTTAAAGTGAAGATTGGAGTCCAGGCATTTCTGGTCCCTAATATGACTTCTCACACAGCTGTTTTAGCTTTCAGACCTTTCTGTTGAGGCCCAGAACTATTCTTTGTATTTATACCTCCTTCATACTTTAGTGTTCTCTAGAAACACATCTTAAAGCACTGTGCAGCTTTTTGACATGTGTAATAGCCATTAAATAATTAAGGCATAATGTTCAAAAGCTTTTGTACATCAGGACTGTCAGTGTATTCCCACTTTTCATCACATTTTGTCAGCTGAGCATCTTTTGTAGTTGGGCTCAAGGTGGCATTTCCCAAGGCAGAGGTGTAAATCACACACTCCTGTTCAGATGTTGCCTGTGCAATGTGGTTTAGGAACCAGTTTCCACTTGACCTTTCAGATAAACAGACCCAGTGCATGGATGTCAGAGAGCAAAGCTTTAAAATTGATTGCTGGACACTGTGAGGCAGTTTTGGTTTTAAAAGTCCCAATCAATCATACAAAAAAAGATCATCCAACAACACTCTGCCTGCACCAAGCAATAATGTGCTTCACCAGCAACTCATGTGCCTAAATGTGGACTCCAGAAGCCTTGGGGCATTGGACATCTGAGCAGGACTGGCAGATACCCCACTGCAGTTAAGAGATCTTCATGCCCTTGAAATACCACCTAGATCCCAGTCCTTATCCCCTAGACTGCCTGAAGGGATGCTGGATATTCCTGTTCAACTGTTCTCTTTACTTCCTTGACTTTCACGTGTTGAAGTGTTTAAAACTGTGCTGAATCCAGCAAAGTTCCTCTAGCTGCTGCTCTGCCTGGCAACCCCTTCCTGCTTATCCCCTGCTGGAATGCAGGCCATGTATGCAGCACATGTTTGAGTTAGAATGTGTGACAGTGATTTAAGTGTTACAGGAGTCACAAAAGAGTTTTACCCATTACACAGTTTTCTGCCTTTCCCCCCCCCCTTTCTCTTTTTTTAAGGTCTGAACGAATTGCAGCATTTCAGTGTTAGGGATGATATGGCTAAAGCTGTTGTCTAAGTTCTCCTGAGCAGCAGCTGCAAGTATCTCTTTTACAGTAACATTAAGTGACTTCTGTACTTGCTTTCTGTTTTTCCAGATATTGAAGACTTACCACCCACAGTGCAGGAAAAGCTGTTTGATGAAGTACTTGACAGAGATGTTCAGAAAGGTAAATGCCCCAAGAGCACCTGGAATTTCTCTTTGTTTTTCATTAGAGAGTGTTTCTATTACGAAAAATAAACTACACGTCTGTGTGTATGTGGCTTTGTCCAAGAATGTCTGTTAAATATAGATTGGATGCTTTCCAGTTCAATTCACCCTGGAATTTGTAGAATCACAGAATGGTTTGGGTTGGAAAGGACCTTAGAGATATCTCATTCCACCCCCTGCCATGGGCAGGGACACCTCCCACCAGCCCAGGTTGCTCCAAGCCCCATCCAGCCTGGCCTGGACCACTCCCAGGGATGGAGTAGCCACAGCTGCTCTGGGCAACCTGTGCCAGTGCCTCAGACCTCACAGGGAGTAACTCCTTCCCAATATCCAATTTAATTCTACTCTCTGTATGTGGAGTCATTCCCTTCTGTCACTCCATACCCTTGTAAAATTGTTTTAGTTCTAACAGTTACAGACTATTTATGAGGCAAAGAGAGGATGGAGGCTGTAAAAATGATGTGTTGTGTATCTTTGTAGAGCTTTAAAAATCTTTAAAACCCATTGTGAAGGCAGAAGCCCTTTAAAGAAAACTGAACCAATCCTCCCATTCCAGTAACAGTCCTCAAATGAATGATGTGATGCTTTATTTAAAGCTATAGTTTGGTTCTGGTTTGTTTCCTTGATGGTATTTCACCCAAGACATACTTTTAGCCATTGTAGTTCACCTGTTGTTTTGCAGTATGAAGGAAAGCTGAGTTTTATGAGTAAATTGTTGAGATTACTGTGCTGTTTACATTCCCTGAGCCTTCAAATAGAAGTGTTAAGAGATGCCTGTCATATTGCAGAGCTGGAAGAGGAATCTCCCATCATTAACTGGTCCCTGGAGCTGGGCACACGCCTGGACAGCAGGTTATATGCACTTTGGAACCGAACTGCAGGGGATTGCCTGCTTGACTCAGTGCTACAGGCTACATGGGGCATTTATGACAAGGACTCAGTGCTGAGGAAAGCTCTGCACGACAGTTTACACGACTGCTCACATTGGTGAGTTCTTCTGTCAGCTTTAAAGATAACTTCCCATGTAGTAATACTAAAAAAGAACCACAGCCACCACTCCCCAATTCCCTGTGGGTTGTGGGCCTCAAAGATGTTGAGTCACTGTGATTCCAGAAGTAATCTAGATCTCATTTTAAGTACAAGCACTGGAAACTTGGACATGGTGAACTGAGTGATGGTATGTGATATCCAGCAAATGGCATTTAAACCAGTAAAATATGTTATACTTGCTGACCACAGTTATTAAGGCTGGAATTTCTGTGTGCTTGCAGTGTAAATCATGCACATGCCATGCCTTGCTGCTTGGGGGAAGCTTCCCAGAAGATTGTTAGGAGAGAAGATAGCCTTTTATTCCTTATAAACTTTGCAGTATTTTCATTCCATCTGCT
Source organism: Acanthisitta chloris (assembly GCF_000695815.1). NCBI lineage: Eukaryota > Metazoa > Chordata > Aves > Passeriformes > Acanthisittidae > Acanthisitta > Acanthisitta chloris. Next base: position 9,896 of record NW_008683240.1, read on the forward strand.
TAGTTACAGCCTTATGTGGGATTGCTCTTTTCGTCCCTGCTCTGGCTGCTGAAGTAATGGCAGTAAAGCACAGAGTGACATTTAACTAGTGCTGTCAGTTGGCCATAAACTTAATTTATCAACCTGTAAAACAACTCTTAGTTGTTTTTCAGCAACTTCTTTAGTTGGTTTGTTTCTGCTAGAGGGAAAACCCTTAAAGTTGCACCTCCAGTGGTGCCTAACAGCTCTTGAGTGTGTCATGGGACTAAGGGAAGAGCTGATAGACTGATAATCCAAGACACAAGTGATCATTTCTTTTATGTTCTTGTACTCAAGGACAAGACAAACACTATGAGCACATCCTAGAGAAAGAGTCTGTCCCTTCCTCCATGTGCTCTACAGGAAGTCAACAAGAAAGGTTAATTTTAGGGGTGCCTGCAAGTAGCTTTTGTGATTCCTGCCCCCAGCTGCCTGCTGTGTGGAGATAACTCCCTGAATGAGCTTCCAGAGCTGGGTTCAGTGAAGTGGTTCTTCAGTAGCAGTTCTCCCAAGAACCTGTCTCTGGAAGATCTGTCACTGGAGTTGTTTACAATGGAGTGTGCATCTGGGCCATGCAGGAATGTCCCTGGCACCACAGGCAGTTCCCCTGAGGCCAGAACAGAAATGATGATAGATCAGGTTTTGTTCTTTATGGTAACAAACCAAACATGGTAACCAAAACCATGCTGCAAACTCCTGAGCTTTGAACCAAACCTCTCAATGTTTGTGTTAACTGTGGTTGACTTACTGCTGTGTCTAACGTAACATCCATTATTTAGAGGCTATTAAGTCTTGTTAAGCTTTTCAGTTTATGTTCTGGACAGAATTTGCATTTTACTCTGAATTTACTTAATCTTTATCCTTATTAGAAGCATAATTTTAACTGAGTCATGTGTTCCTTCATAGGAACAAGTCTTTTAGCCAAATAGTGTTGTAGATTGATAATCCTGTACATACTATACTTGTATAGGTTCCATGTGGGAAGATACATTTAATTTTGTGGCAGATAGGAATTGATGTTATTACTGGCTTTAGTGAGAGTTGCTGAAAGAATAGGCTCCTAAATGCAATCCCTGCTGAAACTTTTAGCTAGTGGAGTTATTCTTCAAAGCCTTCACAAAGACACTTGAAAATGGGCATTTTTATAGGCAGAACATTCATGTAACTCATTTGGCCACGTTTTGTTCTGTTTCTTTAGATGCTGAACAAAGAAGAGTCTCTTTATTAGAGACAGTTGAGTGTGTGGTACTCAGGAAAAGCTCAGTGGTGAAGTTCCCAGAGGCTCTGGCCTGTGGAGCCTTTCCCACTCACCTTTAAATAGCTACACTTTTAGTTTACCCAGAGTGTGTTCTGATGTATTCCCTTTTTGTACTCCACCATTAGCTTTTGTTGGAGAATGGGCACATGCCCTGAGTTGGCTTTCAGAATCTTTTGTATGGATCCATTCAGTTCTCTTCTGTTAAACTGAAAAGTTAGCCTTAAATGAGATCAACTCTTGAGCCTTGACCGCTGTCTGCAAGGCCTGTTCACCTCCCATGAGCATCCACAGATAACTCTGTGGCTGAGTAACTCAGGGGAAGAAAACTTCCTTGGGAAAACACTTTTGTGGTCAAGGTTTGGATGGGTGGTTTGTTTCCCCTCCCTTTCTTTTTGTCTTGATGTTTTTCTGTTTTCTCTTTTTCCCGTTCCTTTCAGAATCTGTTTAAATTATTATTAATGCAATCAATGCATTTAGCATAAGGTGTCCAGTTAGAGATTCCTGGGAAAAAAATAGGCAAAATATCTTAGCAGCTGCAAAATGGAAGCAGTTGGTGCCCTTGGATAGAAACTGGAATGTAGATCCAGAAGATTCCGTGTAGATGTGTTGCTGTGAGTTAGCACAGACCTATCCAAACATCATCCTAACAGGAATTTTAAGCTGTGCAAAGTCTTGGGCTGTACCTGGGAAAGCCAGGCCTGGCTGGTGACTGCTGTTCCACACACCAGGGTTTGGGGATGATTACAGCTTCACGAGAGCATAGGAAAGGTTTTATCCACACACACACACACTGTCTGCTAATTTTCTCAGTTTTTAATTAAATGAGTTCATTTCAATGACTTTTTTTAATAAGCTGAACTTCAGAATGGTTTCTTTGTCTTCACAGTAAAGCCATTGTTTAAAAGTTGGCTTAGCTCTCCCTAGATCTGTGTCCCTGATAAGGAGTTGTGGCTTTTCCATAGGGCTGTGACTGGACTGAGGTTAAAATTTGAGAGAGCCAACACCTGCTTTTTGATGTGTAGGCAATTTTGATTGGTAAATGGTTAAGAAAGATAAAACATTAGGACTAAACTACCACACAAAAATGCTAATTTAGGCAGGAAAATAGAAATCCTGTGGCTTAAAGCTTTCAGTGTGAATCAGATTAATCTATATTTGACTTCATAACTCCATAGGTTGTGAAATTTCCATACTCTTTGCTCCAAAACCGGGATAAAACAGGTTCTGCCTCTTAACCAGGGCCTGTTTGAAGTTGGTGCACAAGTCCTTAGAAGTTAATTGGCTCATGATGTGGGTAAAAATAGAGAATACCTGTGTTGTTGTTGTTGTGAGAAGAATGAACTACTCCTGTGAAATGGAAAATCTTAGTTATGTCCTCTGAACATCAACACTTAAATAAGCCTAAGTGAGACTTAATAAAAAGCTATGCCAAGAAGTCTCCCCTAGGCAGGAGCCTGGCAGGGGCTTGGAGCACGTTTGCTGTAGGCACTGCCATGCCTAGTGATTCCTTAAATGAGGTTTACCAGACAGAGTCTCCTGAAGATTAAACCTGAAATCCAGTATTTATTCTCTCCTTCTTCTGTGTTCTTGGGCTTGGGACAAAGGGTGACAAGGGGTAAATATTGCTGACAGGATTATGGTGGTTAATGCTTTTGTCTTTGCCCCTCTTTCTCTCTACCTAACACTGTAGGTTCTACACACGCTGGAAAGAGTATTCCCAAAGCTTTGGTTTACATTTCTCCCTGAGAGAGGAGCAGTGGCAGGAGGATTGGGCATTCATACTCTCTCTTGCAAGCCAGGTGAGAAAACTTGGTTGTGTAACATGTTTGAAAGGGTGTTTTAATGTCTGAAAAGAAATTCCATGGGGCTTGAAGTGTTTATCAGGAATAAGAACAGTCATGTATGAAGGATAACTTTCCTCTTAAGTTGCTGATCTTAAAGTCCCACTGAATAAACTCTTCTGCCAATATGGAAAGATTAATTTAAAGCTCTATTTTTTGAGCTTACTATTAAGTACAACAAAGTCTTGTGGTGTCAGAGTGAAATCTGTAGGATAAACCAACACCCAGTTGTGTGCTCAGTGTCCTCCTGCAGCACTTTGACCTCCCAAAGCACCTATAAACGTGCCAGCTTACAGTGCTGAAGCTTCATCAAGCTGATGCTCTGTAACTCCCCTCCAGAGTGAGGTTTGTTCCTATAAGCTTCCAACTATCGGAGTATTTTTACCTCCTCTTTTAAAGGATAAACATGATTTTGGAGCTGTTTTCTTGTGATTTGTTTTGGATGTGCCTTTTCCTGTCATCAAAAGGTGTTGCCTTAACCTGCCCTCAGATGAGAGAATGAGTCCTAGACTAAACATTCTGTAGAGTTTCACCTCTAACTGGGGAATGAAACTTGTTAGATTGAATCTGGGCAATAGGACAGAGCATTATTACTGACAGATTGAGTTGTGCAAGCTGAAATGTCGTTGCGTAGTTCCAACTGATATATAATAGTCCTCCAGTCTCTTATTTTTCCTGTCTAAGCTCTATCACTCTTCAAAGCCTTTTGTATCTCAGTTTGGAGACTGTTTCCCAGATTTCCAAGCAGAGAATGGTAAATTGTATTTCAAGTGTTGTCTCTCTTTGTGTTTGGTTCAGCCTGGAGCGAGTTTGGAGCAGACACACATTTTTGTACTTGCACATATTCTTAGAAGACCAATTATAGTTTATGGAGTAAAATATTACAAGAGTTTTCGAGGAGAAACATTAGGATACACTCGATTTCAAGGTAAGCCTTTAGCTTCTCACAGTCAGCTTTAACAGGGTTTGGCTATAAATCATGAACTTAAAGGGAGAGTGACCTTAAGTTACTGTCTGGAAGGGGATGGAATCATGTTGTAGGTAAATCTTGATTTGCTGTTAACAAAACAGTCCCCTCAAAACTTGCAGTTTTTCATTTTATAGTGGAAATGCTGCCTGTAGCCACAGTAAAAATGTGTTTTGAGCTCTATAAACATACCTAAAATTGATGTCAAATACTGTGATGGGGAAAGCTTCCCAGGAGGTGTGTGGTTTGTACTGCTGCAAGGCACAAGGAGGTTAACAAATGGGATGTGAAATTTTCTTTGCGTGTGGTGCTGGTGGGTGTAAATGTTCAGCTTAGGACCACAGAATTTAGCATCTCCTGGGGGAAAGGTGTTGGCATCAGCCAGTTTGTCACTGGAGAGGCAGCAGAGGGGCTGTGCCTGGGCACTGCAGCTCTTCAGCCTGGAGAGGACAAGACTGCATGGAGACCTCAGAGCAGCTTTTCAGTCTCTGAAGTGCCTACAAGGAGCTGGAGAGGGACTCCGTGTTAGGAACTGCAGAGACAGGACAAGGGGTAATGGGTTCAAATGGAAGGAGGGAAAGTCTAGGTTGGATGTGAGTAAAAAATTTTTTACTCTAAGGGTGGTGAGATATTGGAAGAGGTTGCCCAGGGACATGGTGGCTGCCCCAACTCTGGTGGTGCTCAAGGCCAGGCTGGATGAGCCTTGAGCAACCTGCTCCGGTGGGAGGTGTCCCTGCCCAGGGCAGGGGTTGGGACTGGATGATCTGTAAGCTCCATTCCAGCCCTTAAGTTCTATGATTCTGTGTGCTTGATGATGACCCACTGTTTATTTATAACTTAGTAGAGGACTTTTCCCAAAACATCTCTTTTTGTGATTTAAGGAAAAAGGCTAACTTTGGAAGGAGGCAAACCCAAAATACACAGAAAGCCCCAACCTGTGGAGTTGATGTTAGCCTGTAACTACTTAGTCTTCAGAAAATGTCAGCAGCTGTTTGGCTTGTAGGTTTGGTGCAGTAACAAAACTTTATGTAGGGAAGTTAAATATTTTTGGAGGAGTATGAAAGCTTGGTGTTCTTTGTAGTGACATGTTATCTTTCATTCGAGCTGATCCAGGCTAGGCTGGGGCAGAACAGTTACTCATGTCACACAGATCTGACATCTGACACGTCAGGTTTGTGTTGCTTTTAGCTCCAGGGCTTGGTGGTTTGCAAATTGGTTTTATTGCCTAGATTGGGCATTGAGGCAGACAAGTGATACACAGCCTAAATACGCTGAAATTGTTTTCTTGCTCTGAACAAGGAGGTCACCAGGTGTCTGGGACAGCCTTTTACCAGACATGAGTTTCCAGGAATTCACTCAGCCACATATTTATGGCTTGTGATTTGCTTGCCACAAGCCTCATCTACCCATACATGGAAACATGCAGCACTGTGAACAGGTGAACTTGGGAGTCCTGTGTCATATTACCTGGAATTACTTCTATCCCTGTCCAACCACATTTTTGAGGTTAATGTGTGCTAATTAAACACTCACAGCACAGCTGAGCCCAAACAGCCGTCGGACTCGGAGTGCTGTGAGCTGCCAAAGGAGCTCCTGGAAATGGTGCAGGACTGTTCTGGGCTTGTGTGGGAGTCCTGGGGGAGTTCTTGGTGTCCCTGGCGTGGTGGGTAGCACTCTCCCTCTAACATCACATCCACCAAAAGAATGAGGAAAGAGACTGTGGTGTAGAAGTGATGGATACTCCATCCCTAGGAGTGTTCCAGGCCAGGTTGGATGGGGTTTGGAGCAACCTGGGCTGGTGGGAGGTGTCCCTGCCCATGGCAGGGGGTGGAACTAGATGATCTTTAAGGTCCGTTCCAACCCAAACCATTTTGTGCTTGTGCGTTACAATAGAAATGGGGAATTTTTAGCACTTTCTTAACATCATGGTTCAGTTCATAGTACCTTGGACGGTACTGTAACCTCCCCATATACCCCCAAAACACTCTCCCCCATCAGCATTTTTTCCTCCAGGGATTCTTTGTTCCAGCTTGGCGTCCTTTCTGTAGTTGCTGTCCCATAGCTGACAGCCTCCCTGTTTCCAGATCACAATTGACTGTTAAGGCTTCTTTAAATATTAAGGCTTTGACAGTGAAAGATCCATTTACCCAGCTCCTGGTCTAGCTGCATGTGTTTAGCCTTTAAAATTGACCAGGAAAAGAGATGACTGACTGAAAGCACCATCAGATCAGGTTGGAGAAACTAAATCCTATGTGGGTGGCTTCCAGGGTAGGTGTTAGCCTGTCCTCTGTATTTTCCATGACTTGTGTTCTTGTCAGCCCTTGTTACACGACCTTCTCACTGTGTATCAGAGTGACTTTTATAACTCTCCAGAGCACTAGATATTCTCCCTGATGGTGCTTTTAATTCCCTTCTTGTGGAGCTCCATGCATCGTGTTGAGGAGGAGTGGGAAGTGTAACACAACCTTCTGCCTGGGGAAGTGATTAGTGTGGCATTTTCACCAAGATAAAACAACAGGAAAGAAACCCCCAAACTTTGGAGAAGTTGCTGAATTTCCATGTGGAGATTTGTTGTGGCAAACAGATGAGTTTCAGTCCTGAAAGGTCATGTAGCTATGATGGAGAACTAATTCCCAGGGACTTTGTTACACTGGACTCTTGAGAGTGGTGTTTTCAATGCAACCTGGAATTTTGATGAGATCATTTGGGCCTTTCCCTTAATGTAAAGACTTAAAAGTTCCTGGTGTGAACACTTACCCCTTGTTCTGCACCTTTTGTGTTTAGAGCTGCATTAGAGTGAGGCCTCACTGAAATGGGGACAGGAGGAACAAGGTATTGAAGGGATTAATCCTTAAACTGAGGTGTGGTAAAATTTCTGGTGACTCTTACAGAAATGGGAAGACTTTTAGGTAGTTCTTGATTGCTGGTTCGAGAAGGGGGTGAAGAGACAATTATTTACTGTTGGCTCCCCCAGCTCTGAAGCTGAGTGCAGCTCCAAGCCTGTGATTGCCACTGTGAGCTGTCCATGGATGCTGAGCTGCAGTGCCTGCCTTGCCGCAGTGCCTGTCCCTGCTGGCAGCAGCTGTACCCAGAGGGGGTTGCTATGCTACATGTGCACTCGAGTTTGTGTGGGGCTATTTTTAACCTGTCACAAGGTGAGCAGTGCTTTTGCTTAAGTTGTCTTGCAGCAGTACACACACACACACCCCCCAAGAATTATTTCTGTTCCTGGAAGAAAGAAGTTGTGGTGTTATTTTGAGCCCTCGACCGAAATTACAGTGTTGATGGCTAAAAATGGTGGGGAGAAGATTGCAGTCCCTCTCAGGATCTGTGACATCAGGAGTTTGTTGTAGCTGAGCAGAATAGTATCGGCTTTCTGGGGCTGTTTTTTTTTTTTAAATTGAGACTAGATGTGCATAATTGATGTGGGTTAATTTAACATGTGAGCAGCCCCACTCGCTGGGATGGGTCACCTCACTTCTGAGTTACATCTAGCACACTAATAAGTTTTGTGAGCAGATGGTGGAATTTTTGCTCTGGTAAAAATAGACCTCTGACTGTAGCTTTATTTCTGTGGTGCAGTCTGATTTTTTTTTTTCCTTTTCTTCATAGTTTTTTATATTTGAAGAAGAGTTACCAAACACCAAAGCTCTTCTAACCTTGTTTTTCATTCATCACTGCACTGTGGATTTTGGGGGAGTTGTAGTGTGGTGTTGGTTGTGATCGTAGTGGTTTTTAGGTCTAAACTTGTGCAGCTGAAAGATCCTTGAGTTGCATTAATTAATAGTAATTAGTTGAGCTGAAAAGTGTGACCTGTGCCAGTGTAGACCAAACCAAGGATGTGTTAAATGCCTCTGTTACTGTGCTTAGCCAAACCCAAAAGGTTTGTACCAAAACCCTTCCTTGCTGAACACTAGTTCTGAGTCCTCCCCTCTGTTTCCCTTCCCCACAGGTGTGTATTTGCCTTTGTTATGGGAACAGAGTTTTTGTTGGAAAAGTCCTATAGCTCTGGGCTACACAAGGGGCCATTTCTCCGCCCTGGTTGCCATGGAGAACGATGGCTATGGCAATCGAGGAGCTGGTGCTAACCTCAACACCGATGATGATGTTACTGTTACTTTTCTACCCCTGGTGGACAGCGAGAGGAAACTATTGCACATTCACTTCCTTTCTGCTCAAGAGGTAAGAAATACCTGTGTGTGTGTGTCTGGTAGTCTGTCACAGAATCATCAAGGTTGGAAGAGACCTCTAAGATCATAGAGTCCAACCATTAACCGGTTACTGCTGGAACCCCTAAACCAGATCCTCCAGTGTCAAATCCAGACACCTCTTCAACGCCTCCAGGGATGGTGACTCCACCACCTCCCTGGGCAATATTCCAGTGCCTGAACACTCTGACAGGGAAAACATTTTTCCTAACATCTAATCTGGCTCTCCCATCTCAGTTTATGACCATCCAATCCAGCTCCTGGCCCTGCTTGGGACAACCCCCAAAGTCACACCATGTCCTTGAAAGTGTTGAATATAAGTACCTAGAAAAGCAGCCAGAAATAACGATTCTGTCACTAATGCAAGACTGAAATGCCTTTTGAGGGTTTTTTTCCCCCAAAAGGATGCAGCACAAATATTGGCCCATAGTCATAGCATGCTCTGCCTTTTATTCTAATGGAAGTCAACTTGTTTTGTCCTTAATAACTGTGATAAAGACAGGGAAGCACTTCAGTAAAGCGTGTACATGGGAGAAGGGAGGGCTGGAACACCTGATGTGTGGGGAAAAAATAGGCTTTAAGTCTAGAGAGAGATTTCTTCAGTTATCCATACTACTTGTTGTGTTGCAAGCAGAAATGTTTCATGACTGCAACTCTTTGATTCCTAAAAACATCTTTGTCAAGCCAGAAGGATTTTCGAGGACTTATCCTCGTTTATGTGTGGTCCCTACTTTAAATAACAAGTTGTTCCAAATAATTGAAATACAGGAAGGCTGTATTGGAATTACACATGAAAAACTGACACTGGGAGAACAGCTGGGGAATATTTGTGGAGCCTGTTTGATTAGGTTGCCCATAGAATTTAAGGGTTGGAATAGACATTAGAGCTCTTCCAGCCCTAACCCCTGCCCTGTGCAGGGACACCTTCCACCAGAGCAGGTTGCTCAAGGCTCTGTCCAACCTGGCTGTGAACACTGCCAGGGTTGGGGCAGCCACAGCCTCCCTGGGCAACCTGGGACAGTGTCTCACCACCCTCACAGGGAAAACTTCTGCCTAATATCTAACCTAAATTTCCCCTCTTTCAATTTCTCCCCATTGCTCCTTGTCCTGTCCCTGCAGTTCCTAACACAGAGTCCCTCTGCAGCTTCCCTGGAGCCCCTTCAGCTCCTGCAGGTTGCTCTGAGGTCTCCACACAACCTTCTCTTCTCCAAGAAGAAGAGAGGTCTGGAGGCCCAGAGAGGTTATAATTCTCCCTCGCTCCTGAATGGCCCTGCCTGAGCAGGGAGGTTGGCCCAGATTTACCCACTGTGGTCTCTTCCAACTGACCCATCCTGTGGTTATCAGGTTTGGCTCTGGGCAGCTCCGTGGGCTGTGCCCGGAGCAGGACCCGCATCCTTCGGGATGTCCCAGGTGTGCAGCCTCGTGCTCAACCCGTTTGCTCTGCCCCAAAGATAGGCAACGAGGAGCAGCAGGAGAAGCTGCTGCGGGAGTGGCTGGACTGCTGTGTGACGGAGGGAGGGGTCCTGGTGGCCATGCAGAAGAGCTCTCGCCGGCGCAACCACCCACTGGTGACTCAGATGGTGGAGAAGTGGCTCGACCGCTACCGCCAGATCCGTCCCTGCACGTCCCTGTCGGACGGGGAGGAGGACGAGGACGACGACGACGAGTGAGGGTTGGGTGCCAGTCCCAGCACCGTGACGCGGAGCCGGCGTCGCGCGGCAGCGTCGGCCGTGGAATGAGCCGGGGACGCGCTGCTCCAACGGCGTGGGCAGAGGTTGGGAGCTCATCTGCCTGGAGAGAGCGGCGTGGGCCGGACTGCAGTTTGTATAGAACCACGGAATCAAGAAACAAACAGCTAATTTTATTATCCAGACAGGAAAACAAGCCCCGTTTTTCTCTCCGACTGTAAATCTGTCTATAAATGTACCGCATGTGGTTGTGTAAGAGGTTGTGTAATAGGAAATGTATACCAGCATCCTCATTATTGCAGAGAAACCTTCCGGCCGAGGGCACTTCCGAAAGCACATCCCAGATGGATATCTCCTCCCTCTGAGGTTCTTTTACAGTAGGACTTGGTCTTTTCCATCACCTTTTAGATACTCTGACACTTCCCTGACAGTGAATTCCTGTGCAGTCTCACTAGTGCCCAGGTCAGATCATCAGAGGTTTGATTTTTTTTTTTTTTTTTGTTTGCACAAAGTACCCACAGCAAGTCCTAAGCAAAAATGCATTCATTATTTTACTAATCTTTTAGTTATTGCTGTGCCCATGTAATAAAGTCTAAACTCTACAGAACAAACTGGAAGAGGAACTAAATTTTTCATTGAATGAAATGATTTGTTAACAGAAAAAGCTTTTTTTTGGGGGGGTGTTATTTTTTGGCATTTTTTTTCCTTCTGATAGTTAATAGATTCCTTTCAGTATACCTAAGGATATTTATTCAGAGAAGTGACTTAAAAATAGGGATTTTATTCCAGTGAATCTGAGAACTCAATTGAGACTTTCACATTGCCCCAACTCTTGCTGTGATACAAATTTTATACCATTTATTCTTTGATCACTCAAATGTTGCTGCAAATGAAAAAAAACTCCACCTTTTAAAGGATTTTCTCCTCAGTCACTAAATCTAATGAGAATCCTCTTGGCAGTTCTAACTCAAAAGAAGAACCTATGCTCAAGTTGTTTCAAAGCACTGTCCTCTACTTCTCAGTATGTAAACCTGGGAATTTCTTGCATGTTGATTGATGTGGCCATACTTAAACTTATGTAAGTTCCTAAGATTGTTCAGAGTATATTCTCCAGTAGAAATTTTATTATATTTGATAACTTTAGCCATGTAACCTGTAATGGATAAAGTTGATCTAAAAAAAATCTCACTGAAACACTAAAGGTTAATGCCAGTTTTTACATTTACAGTGCAATTCAGGTTGGCTTGGAAAGCACTTTTGGTGGTGTGGCGGTTGAGTAAGGAATTTTTTGCAGTAGATGAAATGTTTTAATTAGAATTTGGAAAGAAGCCCCATAGCACCTATTTTTTATCTAGTTCAGCGCTATGGAAACCCTGAGGAACTTGCTGCTTTTTTCTTCCAAATGCTGCTTAGATGGTGTTGAAATGTGCACAGCTCCTACAGAAATGTGGTGACGACACCAGACGTATAGAAATAATCAAGTACTGTATTAACTTAGCAACTTGCCCGTCCCAGATTCCATTGAGGTTTGTTGTCTTCGCCTGTTTTTGGCCATTAGCTCTCCTGTGGTTGGTGCATGCCCAGGTTTCCAGGTGAGGGATGCATGCTCCTCTGCCGTGGCCGTGTGAGGGACCTGGCAAACCGCAGACCCTGCAGAGGTTCTTCAAGTGTGTGGTCCTGGTTCAAGTTTGCTTTCTAAATTGGGACTTTTTGGGTATTTTTTTTTTTCTTACCTTGCAGTGAAATCCTTTTATACCTTGTCTAGCTGAGGATGTAAAGCTTTTCTGTCAGGGGAGTGGGGTAAGCTAGGCTGAGGATTTCTGTGCCCTGAGCTGGTTGTCCAGCTCAGGCCTGAGCTCTCAGTCAGTGACCAGGTCCTGTAAACTCAAGAGCCCAGGACCAGCTCCCTGTGCAGGACAGACAGAAGGATAAACTCCTGATTCTGTAGGCTACTCAGTGCAGAGTTTCCACCTCCTGCCCCCAGTGCTGTTCCACTCGGGGAAGCAAAGCTTCCTTGTCACAGGGTGAGAACACCCAAGGTGGACGTGTACCTGGAGCCAGAGGAGCACTCCTTTCCTCCTCTCCTGTCCCTGCATCATGGCCTGACCCTCCCTGTCCCCCACCACGTCCCCACAGGCACTGAAGTCCCTGTGCAGTGAGTTCAGCTGTCTCCCAAACGCATGCACCGATATTTACCCACTTCTGGCCCGAGGACAGTCCTGGGACTTCAGAGCTCTTGGCTATCTTGATCACTATTGTTATGTTCTGATGTGCTGTACAATGGTAATGTTCAGGTTAATGCACTCCACAGGTCATTTTGGGGACTGGTGGAGTGGCTTGTTCTTTTGGGTTTTTGTTTTGGTTTTTCCAGAATCAAAGTAATCCAAACCTCATGTACCTGTAGATTAAAGAGCTGCAACCCCTGCTTTGTGCTCGCCCCGCAGTCCTGTACGCCGGTGGGTTCTCCCCTCCAGCCACACCTGAGAGCTCTCACACACACACACACACACGAAGCTGCAGACACTCCTTGCAGCTCGTCAGCAAGCTCTGCTCTTTCAGCCAAGTACATCTCTCTCTCTACAATTAGGTTTCTCTCCATGTTATGTTCCTCACACTCTTGCTCGCAGCAGCACTCGCTTTCCTAGCACAGGACTTGGCTTCTCATCGCTACCTCCTTTACAGCTGGTTGGGTTTTGTTTTGGTTTCTTTTTTTCTGGTTTTATTTATGAATTCTTCAGTGAAAAAAATCCTGTATTTCTTTTGTTTTTAATATATTAAAATTTAGTAATTCTGGACTCTTCCAAAGTTCTGCTGCATGGCTTATGGCAACGCTCCCAGGTTGTGTTTCCCCATTAACCAGGTTGGTTTGTGTGCGTTGGGAGACTCTTGTTTAACTGCTGCATTTCCTTTCCCCCCTTTTAGTCAGTAACTTTCCTTAACCTCACTTTTTCATGTAGTGCCTGTCACCTTCAAGCTGCTTGTTTTAAGCTATTCTGACATCCATAGTGTCCTCCCTGGAGAGGGAGGTTTGTCCCAGGAGAACCTCCTGGAACAGGACAACAGCAGCACAGCTCTGTCAGCAAAGTGACTGCACAAACCTTCAGCAGCAGCTGTTTACCTCCTGTTTCTTTGCCCAGTAATGCTCCAGTTGAGAGCTGCAGCTTCCTGGTGCTTCAGCATATCCTGATTGTGATGATACTCTTCCCTTTCTGCTTCCCTGGATCCATCTTTGTGCGTTTTGCCGTTGTCACTGCAGGCACTTGTAACCTGGGATTGTTTAATCTCTGCTCCTGCTGAGCTCGTAGCACGTCCATCCTTGGTGCTGGCTGAGACCTGCAGCATTCCCTGAGCTGAGCCTCCTGCTGTCCCACTGGAATCCACTGCTGTCCCAGGGGATCCCCCTAGGATGCAGCTGCTTATGGAAAAACAAAGTACCAGAGCTCCTTTATTTTTCAAACAACTCTAAACCTAAACAGCAATGATTATGTTTTCCTCTTGGTTTTCATGGTCATGTCAGTGTTTCCCAAATGCCTCCCCTGTAACTGACCTGGTTTATCCTCCTGATGGTCATGGATCACTGCTAGCACTGACATGAGTAGTCACTCCCCTGGAGCAGGTGACATCTTTGTCGGGCATGTTTGAAGCTGGTAACTAGTTTAATTTAAAGCAAACAAAATACAGAGTTTTGTAACCACTTTTGGGGTTTCACCTTTTTTTTAGTCCCTTTCCAGCCCAAACCCTTTGCCCCATCGAAGGCCAAGTGTGCTGCACTCAGACCCAGTGGGGAAGGGGTGGAAACAGAACAGCCTTTTGCCTAGTGAGGTTCAAAGCCACCAGCACCTCTTGAGCATGGTTTTGACTTTGTTCTCAAGTGATTTCTTAATGCTTCAGCTCGAGTAAGTATAAAAGCTGTCTGAGGTGTAGTTGCCTTCAAAGCTTAGTGGAAACCAGTGCTCTCTTTCTGATCCCTTTTGGAGACTGCAGGTTATCCCACCACAACTGAGGTGGAAGGGATTTCTTCCCACTTGAACTCAAACATTCACAGGTAACAGTTTACAGCTTGTGGACAGATCACTTGAAAGCTGGAGAGGAGACAACTCAGCAAGTGCTTGCCCAGCAGTTTCAAACCTGCCTCTGTGGAGTTCCTACGGCGTTTCTCAAGCTGCAGCAGGACCACAAGGACAAATCCTCAGCTGCTGGTGCTCTGGGCTGTCAACTCTGCTGGTCTTGGAGCTGTCACCCTTCTGCCGTGGTGCCAGGAGCAGGTCCCAACTGCTGCTGCAGTGCCAGAGGTATTGGAAGCTGGAGGAGAACTCACCTGCTCCCCATGGTGCTGTCTCTGTGACAGAGGACACAGAGTGCCCAGACTGCCCTACCCTGGGGCACTCCCAGTGAGTCCAGGCCCCCCAGGGTGCAGGGAGAGCTCTTGCCTTTCAGAAATTATAGAAATTTTATCACTTTTTTTATTGAAAACTGCACTGAACGCTAAATGTCCACCTTTACATAAACAAATACAGAACGGTAACACACTAAAACAAAACATACTGATAGCCATTGGTTGCTTTTTTTTTTGTCTGTTTGGGACAGCTCAGGGGTTTTTTTTTGTCACAGAAACAGGAATGTACCCATACAAAGGCTCAAAACAGGCCATCTTCAAAAACAAAAAGGCGATGATTCACAAAAGACTATGAATATAACATGTAACTAGTTGATACAAATCTAATAGGATTTGTTAAAATCAGTCACAGCTAATAACACGTTTTTGAAGTGTTCTTGTATAAAATATCACGTGAAGAAAAGAAGACTTTTATCCATGTCTAAAAAAGTGGATTTTTTCTTTTGTTCATAGACAGTCTGACAAGTTACCATAAAAAGTGTTTCCTGAGACATAAGGAAATGCAACATTATTCTTGAACCCTTTCCAGCTCAAGACTTTTTTTTTTTTCCACTTGATAAAATAGCTGCAGATTTAAAACTGAGAAAATATATTTGAGTACAAATAGTGTGTGAAACTTAATACTTTCTTCTTTTTTCCTTTTTTTTGTCTTTTTTTTTTTTGTCTTTTTTTTCTTGCATCATTGCAGGGCGTAGGTGGATGCACAGCTACTTTATTCAGTGTCTTGGGCAGAGAAGAGACTGGCGGGTGGGTTTTGTGGCCGTTGCCAGGAGCTCTTTCTGCCCTCCCCATCCCACAGATCCCAGCTGGAATGGCTAGAACTTAAAACCTGGCAGGAGAACTCCTGTGACACGGTACTGGCCCTGTGAGACTGCAAAAAAAGGAGGAATATTAGTAGTAGTTGCTCTTTTTTTTCTTCCACTTCTAAGCCAGGACTGCTGCCTCCCCTTAGGAGAGGAACCCAGATGCAAGAGTAAGGAAAGGGCTGAAGCCACATAATGGTTTCCTCTAACGTGTTAACTGTCAGGATGCTGAATGCAATGGGCTGAGCACAGGGGCAGAGTGTCCTTCCCAAGGAATTCAGGGGGGGAAAAATACCTATTTTTATTCATGTGATTGATGCACAGATGAAGGAAACTCAACACACAACAACAGGAGTTGCTCATTAACGTATCACATCCTAGTTTTCAGCGCTTCAGTAAGCAGGTGACTTCTCCAGGGCTTCTCTCCCCAGTCTTGGCTGCTTTGTTGGGAACACTGGAACATCAATGATGCCTCTGTCCAAAATCAACATTACAAATTTTGTATCAAATTCTTTTTTTTTCTATTTTTAAGTTCATGTATAACTTCTTTTCCAATGTCTCTTGGTCCTAAGTTTATTGAACAGGTTTTTAAATTAGCTGCTATTGCTCGTTGGGATGTTCCCTGTTGTCCCCGTGTTTTGTGGGCTGGTTGGGAGATGGAGCTTGGGAAGGATGTGCCACTGTGGGAAGGTTGTGAGTGACAGGGATGCCTCCGGGGATGATGCCTTCCATAGCTGCTGGAATTCCTCCTGGTGTGACACTGACCATCCCAGGTGGATACCTGGGAGAGGGGATAGAGAGAGGCAGGTTTGTCAGGCACAGCTCACACAGCACCTGATCACCACTGTGGAGAAAACATGCAGCAGAGAGATTCCACTTCCCCTCCTAGAACCAAGGTTGGTTTTCCTTATAAATTACAAGGGATAGCTCATAGTTAAACATCTACCAATGCAGCTGTGTCTTGGGTAAGTCTTCCACTACCACACTGGGACTGTGCCTGGTTCTCTATCTTCTCACAGGCTGTGAGCCAGAGGGAAGCCTTTCTTTGGAAAACTGGGTAATGAATGGAGTCCTTCCTTACCTAGGGAAGGTAAGGAAGCATCCAGAATGTTTTCTGAAACACTGTCATGCTGACTCAATCCTCCCTGTGGGAAATACCTCTGAACACCAACACCTGCTGTGTAAGTTCTCCCTGTGTGGAAGGTGAGTTGCATCTTCCTCATGTAACCAGAGCACAGCTGAACCCTGGGGTTGAGTCTAGTCCACCTTTTCCAAGAGCAGGAGCAGTTGTATGAATTCCAAGGAACAACACTGAGCTTGAGAAAGAATGAGAACTCCTTGAGCTGCCCACAAGTAAGATGATGTGTGGGAGCAACCAGGCCAAACCCTCCAGAGCTCTGTGGATTTGTAGGGCCTGAGGGGTTCCACCACTCCACCTCCCTCCTGGGCAGGGTGAGGGGGAAGCTGGAGGAGAAGGAAGTTTGAGCTGCCCCCAGCTCACAGGGGCCCTGAGGAGCAGAGACAGGTGAGGAAGCCAAGTGTTGTCCTCAGGTACTGGCACTGCCCACGTGCTCTGGAGCAGGCAGGAGTGGCACCAAGGAGATTCTTTGGCCAGGTTTGGATGTTCTGCTGGTCAGAGTGAGTGCTCAGTGCCTGGGATCTGCATGGCACAGGAGCTGCCTGGGGCTCTCTGCAGGATTAACTCCTGCCTGTCTCTGCCTGCGACACGACCCCGTGTGCCCTGCAGGGTGTTTTTGTGTGGCAGAGTATTTTTGGCAGTGGTGATGTGCTGAAGGCTGCCCATGCTCCCCTTGTCCCCTGTGCCTAACATCTCCTACCAGCATGCCTAGAGCCCTCTGAAACAGAGCAGTAACTAACCCTTAATCTTGGATTTAGGTGGAAATTAGGTCACCTGACTATGGACTGGACCTATATTTGGAGCTTATGCCCAGGCTCATTAACCCACGAGCTGGGCGAGGCTCACAGCAGCTGGTGCATGGACAGGGGCAAAGAGAAAATCTGCAGTCCAGAAGTCACATCCAGGGACCTGGGCTGGTCCTGCTGCCTCCAGAGACGCTGCAGAGTCCTGTCCCGCCGGGAAGGGGAGGCTTTACACCCCGTGGTTGGATCCAGCAGCACCAGTAACCCCAGCGAAGGGAGTGCTGGGCCCCGGGGGGTGGATGGGGGTCACAGCAGCAGTTGTTTTCCGTGTTTCCACTCTCCCTGGGATCCCAATTTGCGGAGCTTCCAGCGGTCCCGGTGCTCCCGTTCTCCCTCTTACCTGTACGTGGCACCATTGAGCTCGGGATGAATCGCCTGCTGGTCTATTACTGACCACGGAGCCGTCGTGACAAAGAATTCCTTATTCACACAGTTCCTTAGGCTTTCTGGGATGCGCCCTGGAGTCGGCAATAAAGGTGAGTCTGTGTCAGGCACGTCCCAGATTTATCACCCTCTAATAAGCTGCAGTTATTGTCATTTCACCGTATTAGCATCCAGCATGTGAGAAAATCTAACTCCTCTATCCCTTGTTTCAGGGGGATGTTTTGGCTGTCCTGAGGTGCAGGGTTGAACACCAGTTTCCCATCCTGCTTTCAGGAAAGCTGTTCCCTTGAGCCCACTGCTTTGGAAGCAGGGGCAAGCCAGACATGAAGCTGTGCCTTCCACCTACCTTCACAAGGAGGGCGACTTTTAGGACTACCCATTTGCTGGAGTTTAGTGCCCCCACCTTGGAGTTACAGCAGGAGTTGGGCACAGGTGCTTTCCCTGCCTTGGGATTTGGTTTTGGCACGTGGTGGCTATGGCCTCTACTGCTGTTTGGGTTAGCACCAGTGACAGGAGCAGCAATTCCTGCTTCCCTGTCACAGAGATTAGTCTCGGCCATGCTGCACAAGTGCCCCATTCATTTAGTCAAACCCCCACAAAAAACACTCACCCAACCACGAACATCCCCAAATGCCAGAAAAGTAAACTTTGGTTTCTTAGCTCTTTTTCTGGGAAGACAATTGGATTCAGATCCCTTTCCCAGCCTCCTGCTGGGCCAGGGCAGGGTGAAGCCCTGTCTGCCCCTCCTGGCTCCCAGTCCAGGCAGCCACGGGAGCTGAGCCAGTGTCCCTCGGGGCTGAGTACCTGTGATCGCACGTCGGATCTCGGTAGCAGCAGCTTCTCTCATCTCTAGTGACGCCTGCTCGCTGTACCAGGCAGTGTGGGGGGTACAGATTAGGTTGGGAGCATCTTTCAATGGGCCTTGAGCAAAACTGGGGGCAGAGGGAAAGGAAACAGAGGTTAATCAATGTTTAAGGAGTGGATAAAAGGTCAGTGCAAGTATTGTGGCCTGCCCTGTGGACATGCTACACTCCTTCCAAGGCCAGGCTGGCTGGGCCTTGGAAGCAACCTGGGCTAGTGGAAAGTGTCCCTGCCCATGGCAGGGGGGTGGAACTGGATGATCCTTCAGGTCTCATGGTTCCCTGGAGGCAGCCTGACAGGGTCCTGCACTGTGGAGGACGCACAGCTCCCGTGCAGGGCTGACACTGAAAATGCACCAAGGAAGAGCCAACAGGGCTGAAAAACCAACCTATGGGGTGGTTGGTCTTCATGCTCCAACAGAATAAGTGCTTGGGGGTGTCTGCAGCAGGGTGGGGATACAGGGATGGAGGGAGTCACCCAGCCCAGGGTGGACAAGGAGGTTCTTCCTGTGTAGGACCAAACTTTCTGTTCTTAAGACCTTTCTGTGGTGAGAGAAGCTGCACTCCCTGTGACAACTAACCCCTTTCCCAGCCAGCAGCAGCCTGCAGGCAGAACTGCCCATCGCTGCATGCAGTAAATCTGTTCTCATGGACTAGTGAGTGCTGTTTTTTAAAAACACAGGCTGGTTTCCCCCTAAGCTCCCAACGTGAGCACTGGTGCCGGACTACACCCAACCCATGATGCACAGTGACAACAGCAGGCCTCTCCCCAGTGCTGTGTGACAAGGCAGGTGGTGCTGGGTGCCCCCAGCCATGCTGTGGTGGATGGTGACCCAACCCCAGACCTGTCCCCCTGAGCCAGAGCTTTACCTAAAGGGTTCGGACTCGTGCACGTCGAGCGCAGCCCCTCGTATCCGTCCCTCCTTCAGGGCTTGAGTTAAGGCCTTCTCGTCCACCAGCCCCCCACGTGCTGTGTTCACCAGGAACGCTCCCTGCCTCATCTGCCAGCAGCCAGGAGAGAGACCACGGTGAGCTGGGTGCAGTGAGCCCACCAATTGGTGCAGTAACCCCCCCCAACCCCCCCCGTCCAGCCATGCTCGTGCTGAGGGACTGTGCTCCACCCCACAGCAATCCCATCCTGGTGCATGCAGGTTTTCCAGGGAAAATCCATCTCTGGCTGCTACTGACAAACAAAACCCACCATTGCCATCACCTCCACACCACAGGGGTAAGGCTTGCTTGCCTGGCTGCACAACACCCCCAGTAAACACCATGGGGAGGCACAAAAGAGGAGAAATTTAGATTGGATATTAGGCAGAAGTTTTTCCTGTGAGGGTGGTGAGACACTGGCCCAGGTTGCCCAGGGAGGCTGTGGCTGCCCCAACCCTGGCAGTGGTCACAGCCAGGTTGTGGGAGGGGTCCCTGTCCAGGGCAGGGGTTGGGACTGGATGATCTTTAAAGTCCATTCCAACCCCTTAACCTACTCTGAAGATGAGGCTGCTGGGTGCAACCTGCTATTCTGGAGGTCACCCACAAGCACTAAGGCACTGGTGGCTGTGACTGCAGAGGGACCCATGGCCAGCACTGATGGCTGGGCCTTGCCCCCCCAGGAGCAGAGCACTCCCTGGTCACCCACACACAGTGCATTACCTGCTTAATCGTGAAGTCATTGATAAGGTGGTGGTTGTGTTCGTTAAGGTTACAGTGCAGCGAGACACAGTCACTCTGATAGAGCAGGTCCTGGAGGGTGTAGACCCGCTGGACCCCCAGGGACCTCTCGATTCCATCCTGCAGGTATGGGTCATAGAATATGACGTTGAAGCCGAAGGCTTTGGCTCGGACCGCGACCGCCTGTGCAGTGCGACCTGTGGGCAAAGGAAATACAAGAAGTAGTTTAGCTGATGCCCAACTTCCCTGTCTCCCTGAGGCTGAGCCCCCAGCAGGGTTTAGGGACTGCTGTGGGGTTCTCTTGGGACCTCCTGGACTCCCCAGAGGGATCCTGGCTGGAGGACAAACCCTCGCCCTTTGCACCAAGAAGGGCTGTGCTTGGCTCTAGCAAATGTGAGATGGTTGGGTTAAAACTGTTTTAAGAAACCGAACAATATGAAGAGTGAGGCCATCAGGCCTCTGCCAACTTGTGGCCATTCCAGCATGGAGCACCATCCATGGACATGCAGGGCTGGTGGGGAAACCCAACATGCAGTGCTGGATATCGCTGAGAACAGTGCTCTGCTGGGCTGTGCCTACCAAGAAAAGCTGGAAAAGGAAAGGAAGAAAGCACCACCTTTTTTAGGCAACCTGTTTGTGGCAGGGCTGTCAGCCTCTTGCCAAAGGACTGGTTAACTGGGCATGGACATGACAACTGTTGTGGCCTGGAAGTGAAGGGCTGCTATGGCTGCTGTGCTGGGGAGGGATGTCTGCAGCACTGCTGGAGACCTCCCTGCCTGTCCCCACCACAGGCTCCGTGTGCCTGGTGTGCCAGGGCTACGTTAGTCCTTCATCTGTTCATTTTTACAGCTAGCAGCACTTGCCTGGTCACTGTCCCTGCCCTGCATGCACACACCTGGTGCCATCCCAGTGCCCCAGAGACACAGCACTGACCATGGGACATCACCTGGGGGTCTGCATGGACATCCACACACAGAAAGGCACACCTGGGCTGACCTGGATCTCCTGCTCTAACCTCACCCACCTGCCTTGACTCAGTTTCCCCATTTCAACACACTCATATGAGCTTTCTGCACTAATTAACTGGTGCTACCTCTGGTGCTGAAACTCTCTAGAGCTGTGGGTGAACCTGAGCTCTGTCTGACACAGACCTGCCACTGCACAGGGTGGAGTGACTCAGGGAGGGCCTGAAGGAAGAGAAGCTCAGGGAGATGTGTAGCTGTGGCTCAGGGATGGAGCTTCTGGGGGGAGGACAGCAGCACTACCAGGCGTGATCCCTCTTGGAGCATCACCAGTGCTCCTGGAGGACTCACCCACAGCTCACAAACTGCAGTGAGACATGAGTGTGAGAAGTTCCCCCTGTGGTATGTGGAGAGCAGGGCAGTGGTG
>NW_008683240.1:31368-36295 GCF_000695815.1 Acanthisitta chloris
CCGACGCCACCTCCCGGATCTGCTCCACGCTCTGCACCCTCGTGCCCTCCCGCAGCGCCTGGTACAGCCACGTGTTGCGCCGGTACAGGTTGAGCACGTGGCAGACGGTGGAGTCTGCTGTCTCCTCCACCGCAGCCGAAGGGATGTTGCAGACGGCGATGCCTGTGGAGGCAGCACACAAATCACACCTGAGGGGCTAACCCTGGCTGCTCACCCCAGGGCAAGGCAGAGAGGCTCCTGGTTTCACCCCCACATTGAATCATGGAACCAACCTGGTTGGAAGAGACCTCAAGGATCATTGAGTCCAACTAAGTGCCACATCCAGTCTCACCTTGAGAACCCCCAGGGATGGGGAATCCACCACCTCCCTGGGCAGCACATTCCAATGCCTGAGCACTCTCTCTGTAAAAAAATTTCTTCCTGATATCCAACCTAACCCTCCCCTGGCAGAGCTTGAGTCTGTGCCCTCTTGTCCTGCTGCTGGTTGCCTGGGAGAAGAGACCAACCCCCACCTGACTCCAACCTCCTGTCAGGGAGTTGCAGAGGGTGCTAAGGTCTCCCCTGAGCCTCCTCTTCTCCAGGCTGAACACCCCCAGCTCCCTCAGCCTCTGCTCATGGCACTTGTGCTCCAGTCCCTTCACCAGCCTCGTTGCCCTGGTGCCATGGACAGACCTCTTGTTCCTTTCCCACAGAAGGTTTATTTTAAACCACTGTGTCCCACTTGGAGCTACAAGGATGAAGTTCCCTGAAAATCCCTCCCTGCTCATTGCCCTGGCTCGGTAAGGGGTGTAAGGCTGTACTTAATTTCATGTCTATTCAGCAGAGCAGCTAAGCACGTGCTTATATCCCACCAGATTCCATGTGATTTAAGCACACATTACAGGACGGATGTGTATGTAAGTGCCTTACTGAGGCCTTTGAGGAGAAACCATGAAAAAGCAGGAAATAAAGGCAGCATAAGATATCCAGAAAATCCCCTTCCACTGTGAGGGGCACTGATTCAAAAGCCAAAATCTGCTTCTCAACCCAATCTCCC
This sequence comes from Acanthisitta chloris, assembly GCF_000695815.1. Lineage (NCBI taxonomy): Eukaryota > Metazoa > Chordata > Aves > Passeriformes > Acanthisittidae > Acanthisitta > Acanthisitta chloris. The sequence goes on from NW_008683240.1 coordinate 32,405, forward strand.
TGCTCCCAGCAGCTGCTTTTCTGGTCTTAAACCTGTTTTCCACCCTGTTGCTGTTTGAAAGACCTATGGGAACTGGGAGAAAAACTGACCCTACAGGCTGAACAAACCCACCAACCATCCCCTGAGATCAGTCTGCCCCCCTCCCCTCCAGGTGATGGACCCCACGAACTCCTGAAGCTGACACTGTCTCATTTTACATTCCCATCTCTTCCAAGAGGGGAACTTTTGATTTGGGTGCAGCCCAGAAACCACAGTGCCTGCCTGAGTCCCTAATGGAGAGGGAGTGAGGGTTTCCGTGTGAGCATCACCTTAACTGCTCCTGCCCATTTGTAGGCAGAAGCCATGGTTGTCTACGAGGGAAGAGAGTAGAAAGCAGCTGGAGGGTGACAAGCAGCTACAGCAGCACTCCCCATCAGCCAAGGGTCCCATCACCAGCCCTGCCAGCACTTAGAATCACAGAATGGTTTGGGCTGGAAGGACCTTAAGGACCATCTAGTTCTACCCTGCTGCCATGGGCACCTCCCACCAGCCCAAGTTGCTCCAAGCCTCATTCAACCTGTCCTGGAACACTCCCTGGGATGGAACAGCCACAGCTGCTCTGGGCAACCTGTGCCAGTGCCTCAGCACCTCACAGGGAACAATTCCTTCCCAATATCCCATCTAGCCCTGCCCTCTGGCAGTGTGAAGCCATTCCCTGTGTCCTGTTACTCCAGGCCCTTGTCCAAAGTCTCTCTCCATCTTTCCTGTAGCTCCTTCAGGTACTGGAAAGGGCAATTAGGTCACCCCAAAGCTTCTCTTCTCCAGGCTGAACAACCCCAATTCCCTCAGCCTTTCCTCTAATCCCCTTGCTGCCTCCTCTGGACTCTCTCCAACAGCTCCATGTCCTTTCTGTGCTTGAGATCCCACAGCTGGTGGCAGCACTGCAGGTGGGATCTCACCTCAGCAGAGGGACAGAATCCTCCCCTCACCTGCTGCCCACACTGTGGGATCAGCCCAGGATCACAGCTGGTTTGTGGGCTGGGTGGATTTCTGGCTGTGTCCTGCCTTTGTCCCCTTTCTGAGGCACCACTTGATTACAGAGCTGGATGACACTGAGCCGCCTTTCCCATGAGCTCCTTGCACTGGTATTTACTCCTGTGCCCCTTAAACACCCATGGAGGATGGTCCACCCCCAGCATCTCATTCTGGGGATGTCTTTCAGGGGGCCCAAACTGGTCCCCTGGCCCAGGCAGCACAGCCTGTGCCAGGCACTGTGTTTAGACACTGGTCATTTATTGACTGCATGGTGTAACAACTACCTCAGGAAAAGCAATACCAATTAAACTTTATGCTACATTTGTGCTGCATTATGTTTTCTCCTGGAAACCACATCATTTGGCCACCCAATTTGCCAAGTATAAAAAGAAGGATTATGCTGCAGCATCCCATTTATTTGTTATATCCTTCCTTCCCTGATGTTCAAAGCCTCAGAACATTGTTATAATGGATAATAACAGTAAGAGTTAAAAACATGAAGGAACCATTACACTGGGAAGACACTGTTCTCCCCTGGAATAAAAGAAAACAATTCACTACATTGGGAATTGCTTTTTTTAGGAATGACGATTTGAGACTCTCTTATAACAATTATCTCTGCAAAACGGCTCAGGTGAAATGGCTCTTACTCTACACTTCCCCAGAGATAACCTTTAATACAAGATATCCAAACACCACTGCAGGGCTGCTCGAGACACTGAACCTTGGGATCAGGTGACCAAAACCAGCTGTAACTCAGCTCTTGAAATCAGGGATACAATTCAGCTCTCCTGGCTGGGGATGTGCAGCCAGAAGTCTGTGTGACCACGCAAACCAGTGTGGAAACTGGGTGGCCACAGCACTGTCTGACAATGTGACCACCCATATTTTGGCAGTCCCTGTGACATGGACTTGCAATGCCTTCTTCAACTCCTGAGGCACCTTGGATGTGATGGCAAAGGAGGCAGCAACAACCCAACGCACAATTCCTGCCCCGGCGCCTTCCCAGCGGAGCGAGCATGACTCAGAGAACCAGACCACATCAAGAGGCTGATCTTGCTTAACAAAATATACTAAAACACCCTTCCTCCAATTTTTCTGAAGCTGTACCCACTCTCCTGTGCCAGAAACAGAACAGCCACACAAATATCCATTGGTGTAAGGGGGATTGGGACGAGGGACAGTGCAGGAATGAGGGACCAGGATGGGGCAGTTATAACCCGGTATGAGCCTAGAATCTGCCTTCAAATACTGCACTGCTTTGTGTACTTCATGGCCAAGTTTTCTTGTTGTAATATACATGGAAAAAACCATAAACTGCATCTGTAATTTCAGGGGCTGAATCAACTCCCTCTGGGAGGCCCTGCCTGGAGCTCTGCTGTGCACACTCCACTGGAGCACAGCAGGTACTTGTGCTGGTTCAGAGACTCAGAGGGACAGAGGAAGGGAAGAAGGTGCAGAGCTGAGACTTACCAAGCTCCCCTGCAGCTTTGATGTCGATGTTGTCGTAGCCACTGCCTATCCGAACAATGACCCGTAAGGCCTTGAACTTCTCCAGGTCCTCTCGAGTCAGTGTGATGGTGTGGTACATCATGGCCCCCACAGCCTCGTTCAACACCTGGGGGAGCAGAGAGGTCAGCACCCCCAGGGACACCTGCAGCCCCTCAGCCAGAACACCACACAGCCAACTGTGTGTGCTCTCAGACCCAGGCCAACACCAACCCACCAACACTGAGGCCAAGCCCTTTGGAAACGGATCTGGTGACACCTGAAAATGGTGATGCTACACCTGAGCAGACCAGGCAAAGGAAAACCAAGCCTGCCACTCACCTGGCCCCTTTTCCAGGTGCTTCCCTGCTAATCCCTCAGCTTCCAAGTAGCAGTGATTCTGCTTGTAAAAAGGAATTAGGTTTTACAGCAGTGTCTGCTGGTTCTGAACCTGACTGTGTGTCACTTGTAACACCCTGACCTCCTTTTGCATGTCTCCAGTTCAAACATCTGTCACACTGCTCACATTAACCTTTCCTGCCTGTTTTCAAGGGGCTGAAAAGCTCTGTGTGAGGCTGCACAGCCACACAGGGCTATACTTTGTCCTATTCAGTGAAAATTTAGACCTTCATCAGTGCTCACCATAAGCTCAGTGAGCTCATGAGCTCACCTCAGTGCTCTGGAAACCAAGACCTACCCAAACCCTCCAAGACTGCCTCATCTATCAGTGTCTTACAAAAAAACTCCATCCTCCTTCCCCCACATTTAATATCTGCAAAGATCAGCACTGATGCTATTTCTATTCCTCTTTCCCAGATCCTGGAAGTGATTTCTGATCACTTCAAACCTCATTTCAGTTATCTAAATTCCTTTAAGAGAAGTATTTACACACAGTTGAGCTTCCAAGCAGAAACACTCATCCACACTGCCTGGATCTGCCTGCCCAAACCTCCCCCACTCCCTGCTGGGGAGGGATGAGCTGCTGGAGGTGCAGACTCACCAGCTGCAGGTGGGATGGTGGCAGCAAAGCCACAGCAACAGCACCACAGACTTCAAACAACACGAGGAACGTTAATAATTTTGATGTAAAAAACCTGATGCAAAGAGATAAGGCGACTTTTTTTTTCCCAAAGTAACATCTGGCTTCTAATAGAGCCTCAATGAATTTTAATCTGCAGCAGCTTCTGTTGATGTTATCTGCTGAGTGACTCTGAGTGCAGCTTTGTACACGTGCTGCTCAAAAAAATCAGAGAATCACAGACTGGTTTGGGTTGGAAGGACCTCAAAGACCATCTAGTTCCAACCCCTGCTATGGGCAGGGACACCTCCCACCAGCCCAGGTTGCTCCAAGCCCCATCCAACCTGGCCTGGAACACTCCCAGGGATGGA
>NW_008683240.1:36468-48695 GCF_000695815.1 Acanthisitta chloris
GTCCACACAACCTTCTCTTCTCCAGGCTGAACAGCCCCAACTCTCTCAGCCTGTCCTCATAGGGGAGATGCTCCAGTCCTCTGATCAGCTTTGTGACCTCTTCTGGACCTACTCCAACAGTTCCATGTCCTCCTTATGCTGGGGACACCAGAACTGTGTGCAGCATTCCAGGAGGGTCTCACAAGAGCAGAGCAGAGGAGGAGGAGAATCCCCTCCCTCACCTGCTGCCCACACTCCTTTGGATCCACTGGAAGATGCTTTAAAGAACTGGATGAGCAAGCCCAGAGCCCCCACCCCTCAGCTCCCTGTACCTTCTCATGAATCTCCTGAGTTGACTGTGCGTCACAGAACGCGACTGTGGCCAAGTCCTTCAGAATGGGCATCTCCACTGTGCAGTCCCTGCCGTCCAGCAGTGCCACCAGCGGCCGCGGGTGCATGGGGCCGTTCATGATCTGAGGGCGGATACCTGCAACCAGAGGGAGTGTGGCTGTTACCCCACAGCACCAGCACTACCTGTGTGGGGCTCCTGTGTCACGTGAGCTTCAGCTTGTACACATTCCAGGGGGTGATGGCAATGCGGGGTGAAGTTCAGCACATGGTCTGGGTTTCTCTCTGGGAACAGAGCTGTGATTGTGCCCCAGCTGGAGAGCACACACCACAGGGATGGACAACCCTGTTCCAACCACCTGTGACTTCGTGGGACGTAGCTCCACTGTGCCAACCCTCAGTGACACAGGTCACGTCCCAACCAAACCACACATGCCAGTGCTCCCAGCCTCTTCACTCGTTTCACTGGACACCTCAGGAGTGAAATCCCAGCCAGGAATCACATCTTCCCTGCCTGCAGGGAGGCTGGGATTTTGTTCCACAGACATACACTGGCACTTGGTCTGTTTTTGTAAGGAATGACTTTACCATTTTGACCAACTCAGAAAGAAAAGTCCAAACAGAGAACCCCTGGAAAAAAAAAGGATTACTGGAAAATCATAGGAAGATCAGGACACTGAAGATCTCTCTAGCACAGAGAGTTTACTCTGGTGTATTACCAACTTAGTTCATGACAACTTTCATGGTGGGAACAGCAAAGCTCAGCTTACTTTGTAAACCCAGCGTTCTCCAGGCTGAGGTGAGGAAAGAACTGACCACCACCAAGGGCCACAGTAGGTTGATTCTCACATCCTGTTCATTGCTCTTCTGGGGATTAACTGATTCATTTTTGGACAAGTCACTTAGAAAATTCTACACCTCCCTTTCCCATTCAATAAGAGTGTTTATTCCATTAGGACTCTACAGAAGATCTCAGCTATCTTTTTGCACCCAGAGCACCTGCCAAAAAAATCTTTTGTCCAGATTGCTGTTGGGTGAAGCATTAGTTGATGTGTATGTGGCAGACACAGATGCTCCAGGCCACAGCCATGAACCCCAGACCTGCCCCACCAAGAGCATCACCCTGGTGAGGGACCCTACACTGCTGCACGTGAACCATGGGTCAGCATGGATTTCACATGGGAAAAAGCAACTCCATGGAAACAGGCAGGTTTAATGGAGTGGGTTTAGTGGCTTTTTCATTGAATTAGAGAACTGAAGAACCAACCAACCCAACAGACCTGACCAGAGGTTTCCAGCAGTACACGTGAGTGCTGCTGGAATAGATCCTTCACTCCCTCTCTCCTACCATTACCGGAAGTAATACATTATGTTTGCAGGCATTTCATCCAGATGGGAGTCAAGTGTGTCAGTAGGCAGGGTAGAGCGCCGAGACGATCTGGATAACCGAAAGAAGCTTGTGATAAGCAGATAAGCAAGAATAAAAACATGCACAAATCTCCGAGCGCTTACACAATCCCTCTGGGCAGCACTACACCCCAGCTAGATTATTTGCTCAGGTTAACAAGCAAGTGAATTATAACACTGACTTAAATGCTTACTAATGTGTATGATCTCCAAGGCTTAGAGCATCACCTAGAGCATCACACCACAACTGTAAATAACAAGGAACCTGAGACAGGGTGAAGGTGGCTGTGGTGGGTCCAGCCTTGGTGACCCATCCCCATCCCTGCACCATGCAGCTGTACACATCTGTCTGGACAAAAGCCCACCAGGATCAGACCCAGAGCAGCAGGCACATGGATGCTGGGGGTGTTTTCCTGTGGCACATGGAAGAGGAAACCACAGGTTATGCGAAACTTTGACATTTAATCCAAGCCCCAAAATAACAGTTTTATTATGCTGCCATTACATAAGCTTCTTTGAAAGTCAAACGAAACACAGCTTTGTTTTTTTTTTTGCTTTCTTTTTTTTTTTTTTTTTAAACAGCATCTGTGTCTTTGCTCAGGATTAGGGATGTAATTGTGCATGATGACACAGGCTTCTTAGGCACGTCACCCTCGCCCGCACACAAGAGTGTGGTTGCTGGGGATGAATGCTGGCTGGAACCCGTGAGGTTCTCACAGCCATGGCTCTAGTTTCTCCTACTTCAAGGAGGGAATTTGCTTCAGCTTGACAAGGAAAGTTTTGAAGCAAATCAATAGGAGGTGAAGTGCATAATGTATGGAAATTAGGTTTTAATAAAAACCATTGGCAGGATCGCAGCTCAAACCACACTCTATTTTCCTCTGGTTTGCAGCTCGAACCACACTCTATTTTCCTCTCTTGGTGCCTCTCCATCCTGGTTGCTACCTCCTGCACAAACACATTCAAACCAAGCCATTTGGGGCTGACAAAACCGAGCCCCACTCAGTCTGCTCTGCTTTTACCCCTGCTCCTCCAGCACGATTGTTCTGCAGGCGACTGCCTCATTAACAACGAGGTATGCCACGGATCAGAAAGTAATTAAACAGCCAGACACTCCCCCTGAAATTCTGATAAAACATTGCAGCCATTAACCCTTTCACTCTGCAAAGCACAGGGCTCACTCCACCCAGGGGTACAACGCTGTGCAAGCCACGAGCATCGCCGTCCCCGCGGGCAGGACGTGGGGACCAGCTCTCCTTGGGGCTGGGGTGGGAGCAGCTCTCCCTCCCAACAGCCTCCCAAATCCCATGGCTCTCTCACCATCTGAAGCTGAATTTTGCTGAGAACCCCCTCAGCCCTTCTTGCAAAGTTGGGGCAAGTATTGTCCGATACATTATTTGAGGTGTCTTCAGCTTCCTGCAGAGCGTGGTCAGCATTGCAGGGAGACCTCGCTAAGGAAGAGGGAGACAGCACTGCAAGGAGAGCTTGCTAAGGCAGAGAAGGAAGGGATTATGGAAAAGCAAAAAAAAAAAAAAAAAAAAAAAAAAAAAAAGGAAAAAAAGAAAGGTTCTGAAGCCAAAGAGAACTCCACCCCGCAGGCAGCGCCGCTTGTTGCACGCAGCCCCGCGTATAAAGTGCTTTTGTTTCATTTTTAATACACAAAGCCTGCTTGTCCTTTCCTGCCGCTCCTCCCCTTTGCCACCCACTTGTATCCGATCCCAATGGCACCCCTGCCAAGAGAATTAGGGAGTGCTCCCTGCTCAATGGCAGCCTTTGTGTGACCGCAAGATGCTGGTACTATCTCCCCGAAACAAAAGCAGAAGCCATTTGCCTAATTCTTATTAATCTCACTTGCCTATGCCACGCAGCATTAAAATTATAAAATAAAAAAAGGAGGGGGGGAAAAAAAGGAGGAAAAAAAGGCTTTAAACATGTTCCCTAGCAGTATATAAAAGTGCAGGGAGAAGCGATCCTGCCGCTCGCCACCAAGTAGCTACAGTTTTACAGTCAACTACACACTTTATTAAACAAACAGAAAAGAAACAGGAAATTTCCCCTTGCCTGGAAAATGTTGCCTCCACATTCTTCTTCTTATTAAAAACCACACATGGCAGTGGAGGAGGAGGGAGGGAGGAGGAGGGGGGGAACCCACACACGATAAAATACTACCACTTTGCCGCGCGTCGCCTCTCCTTGCGTCCTACGAGGGGTATCTTCAAACGAGCGATCCTGCGGCCCACAGCTGCAACATCTCAACACAAATGTCTCTTTGAACACGCAGGAATAAGAAAAGGCTTTTGTCCTGAGCCCCAGAAGAATGGTCTGAAATTGCGAGAGGAGTTACAGTCACCTCTGCGCGGCTCCCAACTCTTCAGAGCACTCCCTCCAGACTTCGCCGAAGCTTTTAACTAATCGTAGTTCTTTCCCAGCCCTTGAATAAAATCATGTGAGTGCCAGCCAAAAAATCTTATGCTATGCACACTAAAGGGTTTGTATATGTCACAGTTGCTTTTCCCCCTTCCACTCCCCTCCCTCCTATTGACTTGCACATACGGTGGGTTTTTTTTCGAGTTGTCTCAAACGGATTTAATCTGTGCCACGCTGTGTTTTAGGTTTGTTTGGGTTTTTTTGTGTGGGGGGTTGGTTTTTTTTAACTTAAAAATGAAACGTGCCTTTCCTTGCGGAGTGTGTTGAATGAGGCTCCAGAAACAGGCTGATAGCCTTTAGCTGCAGCACCACGAAAATACACACAAAGCACTGGGGGGAGGCAAGGCTGAGCTGATCTCAGCTGCACCCAGGAACCAAGGGCCAAATTCTTCCTTGATGTGTAAACCAACTGTTTTTCAGCATCAAAAATGACACTCTCTCCTTGGCAGGATCCACATCTTCTTGGAGATGTCCATCTCCTGGTCCTGCCCAGTTTGTCCTAAATAGGTAAAAGGTGCTCTGTGACACTGTCAGAAGGAATGGCCTGAAGTTGTGCCACGGGAGGGTTAGGTTGGATATTAGGAGAAGGTTCTTCCCCCAGAGGTGTTTGGGCACTGGAACAGCTCCTAGGGCAGTGGGCACAGCCCCAAGGCTGACAGAGCAGTTGTTGGAGCAGTTCTTTTTCCCTCTTTCCAGTTGCCACTGTCACTGCCAGTGGCAGCAGCAGCTACAAGACAATCCTCATCCAAGAAATAAGAAAAAAGATCTGCACCTCACTCTTGTTTTATACCATAAGCACTGCATCTCCACGGTGTTCCTCCACCACCACATCATCACCATCCAGCTGGTTCCAACAGCATCATCCCTCCCCTCCATGGACTGTGAGGTCTGAACCACCCAGAGCTGATTCAAGGGAATCACCCAGGAGACATGAGCAGCAATTCCTCAGCACACACAGCCCCTAACAGACAAGGTCCTGCTGACCCTGCCAGGTGCTTCTGGATGCCCAGGAGAGACCTGGAATTGGAGGATGGGGCTGGAATATGGATAACAAAGGTTTATTACCTGAAGCTGATACTGACTTGTAACACAAACATCAAAAGACTTTTCAGTCTCCAAAAAAATCCAGTCAATGAGTGCAGGACAAGGGGATTGAAGCACATCTTTCCCTTGAACATATGCTGCCATTGCCTGAGCACTTCAAATTTTCCACAGATTTGCTGTCCCAGCTGTCACCACTGTATTAAAAGCTGGAATGTCAGAGTCCCAAAGTGCCTGAGGTAGCCCAGGGGCCCCCTCTCCTTGGTGGGTCTGTGCCACCTTCTCCATGTAAACCAGCTCGGATCCTGCTTCAGACATGTTCATCAGGGTTGCTCTTTCTTTCACTTAACTTTTCTTATTAATAAATGCTTTTCATACTAACACATATGCAAAAATTAAGTAAGACACAGTCTTGTCTCACACTTAGGAGAAAACTCCCAAACAAACAGATATTTACTGTTTTTCTAATTGCAATACTCTGAGGCACTTAGTGCAGTGCAGACAGAAGCTACACAAATACGCAGCAGGTTTAGAAAGTGACATCCAATATATTTTTTATAAAGCAAAACATCTTTGAGTCTGCCAGGATCCTACCAGGGAAAGACTGCCAAGTCACAGAATCATATAATCATAGAATCAACCTGGTTGGAAGAGACCTCCAAGATCATCGAGTCCAACCCTAGTGTGGTCACTAGACCATGGCACTAAGTGCCACATCCAGTCTCAGCTTGAAAACCTCCAGGGATGGTGAATCCACCACCTCCCTGGGCAGCACATTCCAATGCCTGAGCACTCTCTGTAAAAAATCTCTTTGGAGGAGACCTGTGTTTGAACTGGTGGGCTCCACGCTCACAGCCAGGGCTGCTGTGGGGAAGGGGCACAATGGCAAAGTGGAGGAGACTTCCAGCCTGCTGGGAAAACCCATAAGTTCATGGCAGTTCCCTCCAGCAAGGGAAACTGCTTCAGAGAAGCTCCTGAGAGATGGGCAAAGAGGCAGCAAGGCCCATCCTGCCCTGAGAGGGGCAGAGTCCCTGCTGGAAAGGAAAACACTCCTACCTGCTGCTGCGAAGAGCCTGTGACCAGCCCTGACCTCTCCAGCATGTTTCCTCCTGTCAGCACAGAGGAGTTGGCCTGTGGCCACTTCCACTTTCAGATAACTTCTCAGGGCTTCCTTGAAGAATGTATTATTTAAGATTAATAGCAAATTCCCACATAGACCAATAGCCTTATTAGCTGATCCAAGCACTGTGGTTACAGTCCCCAGATGAACTACAGACACAGCAGCCATGAAGAAATGCTCAGTTAAAATATACATATACATGGTATTTTCTGACTCTTCTTACAGGAATTCCTGCAGATATACACACCAGAAACACCTCTCCACCTCCTTTTGTGTACCCCCTTTAAAGCACTAGGATACACTGCTGGTGCCACAGGGATGCAGTCCTGGGGCAGGAAAGCCCAGCACAAGTTTCGCAAAATGCTGGAGCACTCTTGTACCAAACAATCTCTGGACTGAACTACATCTCATCCAGGAGCACTGGAGATAAAGCTCCAAAGATGTAAACGGGTGCTAATGCAATAGAAGAGTAATAGAAGAGCAGTAAGTAGCCTCTGCTATGTATGAAAATGTGGGTGTTTGGGTTATTCCCATGCTGCCAGGTTGGTAAATCTGTGTCTAACAACACCAACCTGTGACTTTCCTCCCCAACTCACAGGAGGGTTAACAGGAGCAACTTCAAAAGGAGCTAAGCAAGGTGTTAGGGTGAACCCCCCAACAGCCATGCAAGGTGATGGGAGACAAGGGTGTCACCACCAGGGACCTCAGGACCATCCAGGGACCCTGAGGAAGAAGCAGGAGTGTGGAGCAGGGGATAGATGGATGGGATGGCAAAACCAAGGAGGCAGTAGGAGCTGCCAGGGCACGGGAGAGAGACAGAAGAGCAGATGGGAGAGGCCATATGGGGTGGTGAGGGATGCTACCAAGAAAGCTAAAAGAAGCACCTGGGAGAAAAACTGCTTGCTCAGAGGAGCTCAAGTTATCGCATTCATGGCTTTTTTGGGAAGAGGATGGGAAAAACGGAGAAAAACCCAGTTAGGGTTTGTGTGGTGGTTACGATTCTGACACCATACAGACACTGATACTGTCCCAGTGCCCAGGGCTGAGCTTTGCAGCTCCCATTAAAAAAAACCAAACATGAGAAGGTAGCAAAACCCCCAATAAATTCTCCTTGTGTGTGCTCCATTACCAGTCCCAGTGCTGGAAACCAACTGTATTCCCAGTGCTCAGTGCACAGCTTTCCTGATACTATCCAGCACTCTCTCCTGTGCTGCCACTTCGGCTGCACTATATATCCTTTATTTTTCATGGGCCTGACGTTCACCTCTGAGACACACATTCCAGCCAGACAGCATCATGCAGGAGGGACCACATCCAGCTCTCCTAAGGGTCCCTCCCCATCCTCCTGATCCATTTATCTTTTCCCTTCTATCCAAATGGAAACAAACTACAGCAGTAACAAACAGACGAGCTGCTCCAGGAAATGGACAGCTTTCATTGTTTTGGGTTTTGGCTGTTTTGTTTTTTGGGTTTTTTAAAGGATAAAATAAACCCAAGGAGAAGGATGCTGAGGGTGTGGGGGAAAGCTGCTGATATTGGCCATCTGGGCAGGAGGTTGCTCGGACTTCAAATCACCCCGAGGGATTCAGAGGCTGTAAAGATGTTTTGGAATATGAGACGTAGAAATCAAGGCTGAAGATGAGTCTGTTGACTGGCAGGGACAGCCCTGGCATGGGGACAGCCTGGAATGCCACTGCCTGAGACCCCCCCCAGACCAACCCTGGGGCTGTCCACAAACACCAGCGCTGTGGGGTGCAATTATCACACAGACAGAGCACTGACAGCCCTATGGTTTAGACTGGAAATTTCCTGGGCTAAAAAAAAAAAAGAAAGGTAAACTATCAAAGCAAGCACTTGGATCCAGGTTTGGGAAGTGACAAGGATTCAATCACACCAGCTGTCCCTGTGCCACCAGCACCTCAAACTGGCGTTTGCACGTCGGTAAGGAGTGATCTGAGTGGAACACAAAGAACACACCATGCTGTGAGATACTTAGGAATGAAATTGGGCTGTTAACCACTGACATGAGTCCTGCCTGTTACGCTGGACAGAAAGTGCTGTCAATCTGTTAAGCAACATATACATGGGCCTTTCTCTGAGCTGCTCTGCTTTGCTGCTGGCATAATTCCTGGGATGGACCTGTAGATCCCAGAGGAGGGCTGAGAGGTGTCAGAGGAGAGACAGGACTGCTTTGCTAGGGTGGGAGCCTGGGCAGCCTTTTGGAAGATAAATCCTCATTTCCACACACACCTGTAGCTATTGTCATCTCTAGTCATTCGTTCATAGCCAGAAGGAACAACAACCCACTGATGATCCAGCCCAGGCTTTTCCTCACACTCTTTACATGACCAGAGGAGGGCTGAGAGGTGTCAGAGGAGAGACAGGACTGCTTTGCTAGGGTGGGAGCCTGGGCAGCCTTTTGGAAGATAAATCCTCATTTCCACACACACCTGTAGCTATTGTCATCTCTAGTCATTCGTTCATAGCCAGAAGGAACAACAACCCACTGATGATCCAGCCCAGGCTTTTCCTCACACTCTTTACATGAGGGCAATGTGGGAGCCTCTAGTGAAAGCCTGGTTTGACTGTAGGAGCCTCCCCCAAGCAACCTTTGGCCAAGCACAGAGTGCCAAGAAAGGGCTGGCAGCTGCCTCAGCTCCTCCTGCAAACACTGCAGATGGGCCAGGGAGCAGCGAAGCCCTGGCCTGGGGCAAGGGATGGCTTCAATCCTTCACATCCACCTGGACATCTCCAGTGTCTTCATTCCCAGTGATAAAAGGGGCAAAAGCTTCAAGCCATGTGCAGTGAGTGATGTGCATTGGCAGAAAGGGAAGGGCATGGGCTGTCCCTGTGAGCCACACCATGTGTGCTCCCGGGGGCTCTTCCACAGCTTGCATGATGCTTGCTTGCTGCCAGAGGAAAAGCAGTGAGCTCACTCCGAAACCCACAGGTCTTGCCAAGGCCTCGTCCCTCCTAAGACCTATTAAAATAGCTCCTGGGCACTTGCCAAGAGCACAAGCCCAGCTGGAACCGTCTGTTCAGCGACCCCATTGCAAGGTCATCCCTTCTGGAGGCCGAAACAGCCACTGTTCAGCCCAGCAATGAGAACATTTCTGCTGAGAGTGCTGCACCTTTGGTAACTTTCTCCTCTCTCACAACCCCTCTGCCACAGCAAAGGCCAAGTGAAGGAAACGTAGCACAGAGAGGAAGCTCAACTACTGCCATGGTCCCAGATCTTCTCCAGCAGGTTTTTTTCTTGGTTTTTTTTTTCCTCGCTTTACCCAAGGGAATGACCTGAAGTTGTGTCAGGGGAGGGCTAGGCTGGATATCAGGAGAAGGTTCTTCACCTAGAACTGTTTGGGCACTGAACAGCTCCCCAGGGCAGTGGGCACAGCCCCAAGGCTGACAGAGCTCCAGGAGTGTTTGGCCAATGCAGGCTCAGGGTGGGATTCTCAGGGGTGTCCTATGCAGGGCCAAGAGTTGGACTCAATGCTCCTCATGGGTCCCTTCCAACTCTCAATATTTTGTGATTGTGAGGTTCACAGCCCAAAAAAAGCTCCAGCTTTTGCTGTCCTAGTTTCTAGCATCCCTTTTTTCCCATTCCTTTCCCCATCTCAGTCTGTGCCCTGAGCTTCCCTGTGCTGCCCCATCTCTCTTTGAGGAATTTGAGACCAATTCCTCTCAGAGCAGAAAGGATGGCAAAATGGAAGCATGTGGGTGAGGGAATAACCCTGGGAGGTGCTGAATGCCTGCAAATCCCACTCATTTCCCTAAGATAAACACCCTCACTTCCCTGTAGCACTGGATTATAACTAAGTGAGAAAAATCCCTAAATACTAACATTTGAAAGCACTTAACTACAACCTACTTGCTATTAAAGTTGATTTGCTTACACAACTAATGCTTTACGAGGATTTTATCATGGTTACACTTCCAAAAACCAAACAGGGCACACCTTGTATTCCTGTTGACACTTAAAGCAGCCCAGAACCATAAAAGCACAGCAAACAACTCTCCAGGTTTGGCAGTGACCACCAAACCTCACCTACTCTGCCAGGGTTAGCAAACACAATCTGTGTGCCCTGAGCATGGTCCAGCCTGAGTGGGAGGTCCCCAAAGGCAGAATGCCCATCCCTGAGCTCCCCAGCTCCTGGCACTTCTCCTCTCACCCAGGCAAGTCACTGAGGCCCCCAGGAAACACACCATGGGTAGAGGACAACCCTCAAGCACATGGTCCAGCACATGCTGTGTGGAAGAGATTTCCTGGATGGGGCTGATATCCCCTCAAGGGACGTTATCCAGTATTTGCCAGGTGAGAAGGTTCACTGTCATGGGAGATAAAGCAGATGATTGCACCACACAGTACTGGAAAGATGTAGGTAAGAACTGACTTTATCCTTTGAGGATGGAGGATGTTTGCCTTGTGGGGCTCTGAGCAACCTGGTCTGGTTGAAGATGTCTGTGCTTATTGCAGGGGGTTGAACTAGGTGACCTTTAAAGGTCCCTTCAAACCCAAACCAATCTATGATTCTTAGAACCTCAATATTTTCTGGGGTTTTTAGCACATACTGGAAAAGATTGGTTGTACCTCAGGCAGGATTTCCTGGTCATGCTGCATTAAGCACAGAGCTCTGCATGTAATGTCCTAGGAAAAACAGTGAACAGAAACTCACTCCTGCCCCATCCCATGCTCCCTAACCAATAAATCTGATTATTTTTACTATTGTTGTAAAGCTGTCTCCCCAGATCCATCAGAAAAGAGAAGGATCCCACACTGTGCTTGCAGAGGAGCTGGGAAGCTCAACAGGAATGGGATGATGTGGGGTCCAGGAGCATCTCCTGCCCTGACATCTTCTCTCTCAGCCACCTGCAAGGCTGCTCACTCAGCTGGAAAAAAACCTCAACCCATAACCTCCCCAAGAAACCTCAATCTCTTTATCCAACTTCTCTGAAAAAAAGATTTCAGAGATGCCACACAATACAGCCCTTTTTAGCTATTTGTGCCCTCGAGCCATGCATTAATACAGCTGAGGCTAAGCTGGATTGAGGGAATTTTAAATTGGTGTATTGGATGATGTAGAAAGCTATGAAAAAAAAAAAGGGGGGGAAAGCACTCCATAAAGCAAAAAGGAAACACTCAAAGCTGGATTGTAAGCTGAAGATTTCGTGAGGTCAGGGTGAGCACGCAAAACCTCTCCCTGGAAAGGTTATTACTAACAGCATTTTACCTCCCAGAACAGAGAAATTACCTTCATTAACAACAATACACTGATTATTTAGAATCTCCCACATCTCAGAATATTATGACTTAATCATAGGTTTTTTTAGAGTGAGGGGGGAAAAAAGAGTGGAGGTCAGGGCAGAGAACTCAGTGTTTTAAACTCACCCTTCCTAACCCTTCTGCCTTTGCACCCCTGTAGAGCCTCTCTGGCTGCGCACCCACCACTGCTGCGTGCTGAGAGCATCCTCAAGCTGCAGAAGAGCCTTGTACGTGTTTCAGGGGCAAGTGAGAGTGTGACCATACACTCAGGAAGATTTGCAGGCACATAAAAAAACACACTTTTGAGGCTGACTGTAGAAATTTTGACTTCACAGAATCCTTTAGGTTGGAAAAGCCCTCTAAGGCCATTGGGTCCAACTATTCTGCCAAGGCCACCACTAACCATGTCCCCAAGTGCCACATCCACACAGCTTTTAAATCCCTGCAGGGATAGTGACTGGGCAGCCCTGGGCAGCTGTGCCAGGGCTGGGCATCCCTTTGGTATACAGATTTCATGTTTCTCCTGGTAAACTCAAGCCAGAAAAAAAGTATTTTGTAATTCAGAGGTATTAAATCTTTCTTAAAACATCCAAATGAAACCAAATGAGATATTTTTTGGTAAGCTGCTTTTAAATTCAGTCCTTC
>NW_008683240.1:48792-49019 GCF_000695815.1 Acanthisitta chloris
ACGTGTCGTGCAGTTGTGGAGATCTGGAAAAAAGCATGGGGTCCCAGAAACATGGGTGGTTTGTTCTAACTACACAAGTTGGTCTAATGAAAGATATTATCTCTCCCTGTACACCTCGTGTGGCTTCAATTTTCCAGGTTGAATAAAGATAACAAGAAGTTTAATGATTAACTTCCCCATTCCCTATTTTCACCCTTTATCAGGCTTTTCCTGGCCACTAGCATTCC
>NW_008683240.1:49052-54940 GCF_000695815.1 Acanthisitta chloris
AGACCCACCTGTGTGCTGGGCCAGCAACCTCAGCCCCAGCCTAACACACCTCCTGATCCATCCCCACCTCAGCAACCTCTGGATGGGGCCAGAACAACCCAAAACTCTTCCAGACAGATCTCAGTGTTGGAGATGTGATTTGTTTTGGTACAGGGAAGGAAGCTCTGAGTAAGGAGCAGAGAGGAAGCTGAGGTGCCTCTGACCACCCCATCTTGCCTTCCCCTTCACCTCAAAGCTTTGGAGGCTGAAACAAAGCCCTCCAGATCTTTCCAGCTGGGTTGTTCTTGGGCCCTGGGCGAACGACATGCACTAGCAGTGGGTGAGAACATACCTCACATTTTTTCTCATCCCTGACCCTAAAAATGTTCTGTGGGTTAGTGACAACCCCCAGCTACACATTTCACACCTTAAATCAAGACAGAGGACCAGACAATGCTGACTGAGCACCACCACTGACTGTTTGACACCAAACATACCCATCCACCCTGGCACCCTGCACGTGCCAGCTCAACAGACATCATCTCACTGAGGGTTTCCACATGGTTTTTTCCGATGTGCCTAGGTGGGCTCGAGTCAAACCAAGGTTAAACTGCCATCATTTTGCAAACTCTACCCTTGAAGCTGCTCCATATCTTCACCTCTCCCACACCAACCAGAGGGCACTCAGCCCAGTCAGCCACACACAAGAGCCTTCTGGTTTATGGAAACCACGTTCAATGTCCAAATATTGCATAGTTCCTTGAATAATAGAGCTTATAACCTCCCTAATTTATCATCAGTGTTTAAAATAGTACCACTAACAAGTAATGATAGATGAAACATTTATCTTAAACCGGAGCTATTTAAACTACGATAATCTAAGAAAAATCTTTGCTAATCTGCTCCATCTTTGAGCAGAAGAAATACACAGTCCCTGGGTTTCAAACTGCAACAAAAATGAGCATTGGCAGAGGAAGGAAAATCATCTACAAACACAAATCAACCTTTTCTCCTTGTGATCCAGAGTAGCCCAAGGGATAAGGGCAGGATCACGCTTCTGATGTATTTATACAGCACATTTCATCTTCATTAATCTAGATAACACACTGGCAGGGTCTTATTTTTCAATTCCAAGAACCATGAGCTATCCTGAGCTGCAGCAGTTCTACACCCACCACTCCCCTGGCCATGCAGGGCCCCACAGAGCTGACCACCACCCTGGAGCACCGTGGGTATCAACCCCTTCCTACCCTCCCACTCCCTTAGGAAGGGGCTGTGGTGCTATAGTGCTGTCTTGTCCCAGCTCCAGGCTCCGTCCCAGCAGTGTCCAAAGTTCTCCACATTCCTCTGGCCACAGCATGGGGCATGAACGACCTCACTGAAGCATGGGACAGCCCTGCCCTTGCCTCCCATGGCTTTCCTCATGGAGGCAACCTCAGCAATGCAACAGGAGCTAAAGGAGGGATATGAGGATGCTGGAACAAAGCATTCCTCACAGATCTGTATTTTCTCTCTGGTATTTTGGTCAATAAACTTCATATTTAAGGTGTCTTATTTTCTTGAGCATGCAAAGGAAAGCTGCAATGCACCTCCCTTGGCTGCTGGGAGGCATTTCCTACAGGCATCCTCAGCACATTAGGAGCCAAACAAAATCCAAACGCTAGGGAAACTGCTCTGGAAACCATGTTAGCTCTGATGGGCTGAAAATGTCTTCATTTTTATGTCTCGTCACCCTCACAGAGAAGAAAGTCAGTGCTGATGTAGGTAAGCACAGAATATAGGTTTATCTAATAATGTATACTCAAGATGGTGAAAAATATTTCACATTTTCCTACAGTTATAAAACTGTAAATCACACTGAATGATATCACTGCAGTAAGCTGTTTTCCTCTAGCCATTTTCTGTATTTTATCAGTTCAACAAAACCATCACCTATCAACTCCAGAGCTGCAGTTATACACTGTAAGATTATTATGGAATAACCACATGGATTTTTTCAACTATTTAATTTTTTTTAGCTTTAAAGTTGTACCACAAACCCTCCAAAATGAGGTATGGCAAAAAGAACTAATCAGGTCTCATTTCTTCACTGGGAAGAAGACAGGGGAAGAGTGTCTTAGTTCAGAAAGCTGACAAAGTTTCCTGCCTTGCAGTACAAAGCCATTGGCAAAGGTGGATGCTCATGCATCACGCCCTGGTTTAGATGTTTATTCACTGGATTAGATCATAGATACTATAAAACATAACAAATGAACTGAGTGTGCTCAGAAAACTCATTGTGATCTTGAAAAAGAAGGCAGCAACAAGGGATCTTCCGTGGTGCCTGTGTCCTAGGGGGTCCCAAAGTCCCTCACACAGGAGGTGCCACTGGCATGAAACCACCCCCTGGCTGTACTCAAGGAGTACAGGGTGTGTGGCAAAGAGGTGAAGGAAGACATGGTGCTCATCAAGACATGCAGCTAAACAAGCATTTTGCACTTTCACACACAAATACGTCTCTGTTCTCATCACTTATCCCACAAATACCCAAGAGATAACTGTACAGTGCAATCTATGCCTCTAATTAATACCTCTGATAGCACAAAGAAAAACAATATTGTGAAAAAACATCCATAGCACATGGGCAGCTGATTTTAAGGATACTTCAAAATACAGAGGTGGCTTTGTAATTACCACCAAACCCCTTTGCATTCAGTGGCATTACCTTCAGCAAGAGTTTGTTCCAATCTCTGGTTCACAGCCCAACAAATGGGTCACCTTCCTTGATCTGCTGTTCTCTCTCTGCAAGCACCCAGTATCTGTGCCCATTTGCTTCCCTGAAACCTTCTTCCTTCAGAAGGAAAAAGGAAGGTGATTCTTCTGCAGAAGCTTGTTAGAAGTTGCTCTCAGCATAAAATCACAGAACTGTAGAATGGTTTGGGTTGAAAGGACTTTAGAGATCCCCTGGTTCCACCCTCCTGCCATGGGCAGGGACACCTTCCACTAGATCAGGCTGCTCCAAGCCCCATCCAACCTGGCCTGGAACACTCCCAGGGATGGAGCAGTCACAGCTTCTCTGGGCAACCTGTGCCAGTGCCTCAGCACCCTCACAAGGCAGAATTTCTTCCTAATATCCAATCTAAATCTACCTTCCTTAAGCTGAAAGCTAACAGAGAGATCCCCTACAAGAAGAGCCACAGATATCAGCAATAAGGTCTGGAAATGATTCCCTGAGTTCACCAAAACAAGTGATTTTGTTGCTACTCAGAAGCAGCAGATCTTGAGAGGGGCGCAGATCCCTCTCAGTGCCTTGCTCAAGGTTTTGCCATGAGCATGGAGGATCTTCTGGACCAAGTGCAACCATGATGCTGTGCTCTCCCAGGGCCCTGCAGGGCCGTGATGAGGATGTTGCACAGACACCTATGACACATGTCTCAGCCTCTTTCTGCCTCTTGACTTCAGAGTGAGCTGCTGAGCCATGCCTGCTACCAGCATCAGGTACAGAGTGCACACAGGAACTCCCCCTGGCATGTGCCTGGAATCAAGCAATCCACTTGAGACTGCTCCACTGTCTCTGCCCCTGTCAGGCACACAAACAACAAACCAGTTGCTACTTCCTTGTAGCACATGAGGAGAGCCTGGAGTCAATGGCTTCAGTGTGGGGATCATTCAAACCAGCTGCAGCCACTGAAAAGAATCCATTCTTCATTCCTGTGCCCAAGCCTTGCTAGAAAGTAGGGAGCAAATGTTCCACCCTAAATAGTTTTGGTCTGAGCACAAGAGAAGCTATTGGCAACAACAACATTGAGAGAAAGAATGTCTTAGCATCAGGCTCAGATGCTTAGCAAATGTATTTTGTATCCTCTACCCCAAATTGTATTTCTTTCTGCCTGTAACAGACTACATGCTTTCACAGGCTCTGGCAGATTGCTAAGTGTCTTTATTTTGGCTAGGAGAGACCTCCCTCCATATGGGACCTATCTAGGATGGAAAGCATCCCGACCTGGAATGGAGAGCCCAATCCCAGCTGAGCACCAGGCCACCACGGCCCTCCACAGTGAAGCCAAGTTGTGCAGGAGTCATAGAATCCCAGAATGGTTTGGGTTGGAGGACCTCAAAGACCACCTCATTCCACCCCTCTGCCATGGGCAGGGACACCTCCAACCAGCCCAGGTTGCTCCAAGCCCCATCCAACCTGGCCTGGAACACTCCCAGGGATGGAGCAGCCACAGCTTCTCTGGGCAACCTGTGCCAGTGCCTCAGCACCTCACAGGGAAGAATTTCTTCCTACTATCTCATCTAAACCCTCTGTCTTTCAGGTCAGGAGTTCCTACTGGATGAGCAACCAGGACTCAGTGTCTTCCCTGGGTTGACTGGCAGGAACAACATTGATGTGGTACTTATGTTCTGAATTTTATGTACTTCAGAAACAAAATGAGAAAAAAAGTTATTGTGCTTCGCTGTGAAATATCCAAAGCACTGAACTGCGACACACTGACATGGCATTGTCTTCAGGACTCTTGTCCAGCTGCAGGCTGACAGGAGGAGCTGGCACACAGACACCAAGAAGTGCCCATATTCCCTCCTCACACACCCAGGCTGCCCAGCACAATGCACACAACTTCGTCTCCATCCTCTCCATGAGTTATCAGCACAGCCTGAACTGAAGGCAATGCTCATTAACAAAAGATACAAGAGGAGATAACAACTAAGATAAAAATTTGCATTTCTTAATGTCACAATATAAAGGAAATGATAAACCCCTGCAAGCCTAGTTTCTAATTTGGTCTTAATCTCCCTGGGTGTAGCTGTGCCAGCGCTGGCTGCCTCTCTGTCTCCATCCTGGTCTCCTTTCCATTGGTCAGAACAAGCTTTTCCCAAATCACAACAGCTGGCTGGAGCAACCACTCCACCTCCTCTTTCTCTATATGACTTTCCCTCAGAGCATGATGACTTTTAAATCCTTTTAGGCTCAAAGCCCAGTAAGCAGTAAGGCCCAGCACAAAGTGATATTTATTTCTCATAACTCTATTTTTTAATATAAGAATCCAATAGAAAAAATAACCTCAGCACTATTGGTCATAGCCAGAGGTGGATTTGAGCTCTTACCAAGTGAATGTGCTACCCACAGTGGTGCTTGGTGCCTGCCTCTTAACAGAGCCAAAGGAAGAGCCTGCCCTGAGCCAAAGCTCCTGTCCTCCTTCAGCTGGAGTAAGGAGTGACTTAAAATCTTTTGGGGGAGCTGGAAATTTTGGTATGGACAAAGAACTCAAATGAACAGCCACAATGGCTACAGAGTGGTTTCCTTAATTAGAAAATTGGCTGCATTCCTAAGGAGGAGGAAAACAATGCTACAGACTGCCAAGGCAAAGAGCAAGTAAAAACTGTAGCACATGTAGCTCTGGAGGAAACACAAACCAGCTCTATCAGCCCCCCAGATCCCCCAAAACCACTTGTAATCATTAGGCTGAAACTCGAGCGTGGTCCTGCTGCTGAATCAGAGCAGCACAAGCTTGTGAATATGACTTGGCCTTAATTAATTCATTTTGACAAGGCTCAAAACACTCTCCAGGCGATTTAAGGCACCGTAAAAAATAAGGAACTGACAGTTTTTGACCTCAAGATGTCAAACACAGAACTGCTGTCTAGTTCTGATGAGCTGTCACTCTATCCCCTGGACATCCCTACTGCAGCTAAGCATTTCACATCGTGGGCTGCAACCACAGAACGTGGGCCACAAGACTACTGGCATTTTCTCAGAGCATCAGTCAACCCAACTTCAACAGCATCTGCGAATCCCTGTCGGTACAGCAGCACTGCTGGGTGGTCTTCTCAGCCCTCTGCCCTGCTCAGCAATGGAAAACACTCACCAGGAGGGCTGTGCTGCTTCTTTAAACAGCAGAAATGTTGGGTCTGTTCAGCCTGGAGAA
>NW_008683240.1:55133-59660 GCF_000695815.1 Acanthisitta chloris
CAGGGAGGCTGTGGCTGCCCCAACCCTGGCAGTGTTCACAGCCAGGTTGGCTGAGCCTTGAGCAACCTGCTCTGGTGGGAGGTGTCCCTGCCCAGGGCAGGGGTTGGATGATCTCTAAAGCTCCATTCCAATCCCTTAACATACTATGAAACTATAAACAGCAAAGTAGACCCCACTCTGAAAGTACAACAAACTCTCCCAGAAGAGACATTTCAAAGCATACACCTCTCAAACCAGCACAGGGACAGAGGGATGAGTAACTGCACAGAATAGAGAAGAAAACTACAGGTAGAGAAACTGCAGCTTTCCCTGTGATGCAGGGATCTGCCAATCCAACCAGCACCTGATACCTTGTGATCAGAAAGAAGCTGATACCTGTGGTGCTGAGACAACTGAGCATCCCACTATGGAAGTTCAGATGTCCAATGCCAAAACTGCTCTAGGGGAAGAGGCAGAGGTGCTGTCTGCCTTGGGAGACCAGGAAAGCAAAAGGAGAAAGCACCCCTTGACTGCAGCAGAAAACCAACATGCTGACGCCTCTCCTAAGAACAAGACTCTGGCCAAGGAGAAACATAGGTCATGGACCATTTCCAGAGGTGCACTTGAGATGCTCTCACTGTAACTGAACAAGAAGCTGTGGCCTCCTTGCCGTGGCACGCTGCCACCCTGCTTGCCTAAGCACAGCTTTCAGTGCTCTTCTGCTTTAAACCAGCACCAGAATGAAATGCAACACTGGTGTCTGATGTGAGGGAGGCTGAGTGGCACAGCTGGGGACTGCAGACAGGTGAGCAGAGAGCGATGGCAGAAGGAAGGTTGAGTTTTTAGTGTGGCTCCAAAGAGAAAATCTTAGAGGACACCCTTGGGATACTCTTCCATGCAGGAGATGAAAACAGATCATCTCAAACATGATAGAAGAGTATGGGCATCACTCCAGATCATCTCCAAAATTAACCCTACACTGACACGCAGGAGCTCCACGTGGCTCGATACCAAGCAGCAAGGCACAGGTAACACACTGCTTATGAGAAAATCAATCTTCAGGTGAAACACTGGATCTGGGAATTGAGTTGGTTTTTGTAAAAAAAAAACAACCAAGCCAATTTTAACTTGCTGTTTTGTTAAATCCGGATTGAAAATCTTTGCTCAGACCCCAAGGGCTCATGACCCACTCCCCACACATGGCACTACTGTATTTGGATAGACTTGAGTCAGAGTATTTCTAACACCACGAAAGGCAGGAGCTAGAGGCAAACAAACAAAGCACATAACTGTGCCAACTTGAGGGGAGGAGTGTACAAAAAACTTGAGACACAAACATTTTATGACTGCTACCAACACCATTCTCACCAAACATGGAATATTTTGCTAGAAACTGGCTACCTTTAGGGCACTGTCTGTCCTGCTGCAGGATTTTGGCTGGCTTACTGTTGCTGACCCCACTATTTCCCCCTTTCTTCTGCTCTCCTGCCTTCTTCCTTCCTCTCCCACTGCTCCTTCTGAGCATGTGGGGCAGCATCCAGCCTTGCCTGTGCCCGGTGGTGTGTGCAGCCCGGCTGCTGCCTGGGCTGTTTGCCATCTCTTAGCACGTACTTCTCCTCCAAAGTACTGTGGTGCTCTAAGTGCCTTACGAAGGTATTAAACAAACAAATAGGTAAGAGGCATATTAACTCCATGTGCCTAACAACTTCCCAAAGAGAGTAAAGGCATTCCCAGGAAACTGGCCAGAGCACAGCCAGATCTTCCCCATTACAAGGGGCATCACAGAGAGGAATCATGTGCTCTTAGCACCTGGTGCAGGCAATCCATGACCAAACCATAAAGCAGTGCAGGAATTGCTTTGCAAACTCTTTGTCTTCTTGGGTCCAGCAGCAGCTCTGGAGCCTGAGGGCCCTGGGAGGCGAGTGAGAGGCTTAGCAGAAGGAGTTAAAGCAGCAGTACTCTACTGGCGTTTGATGCCTCTTCCTTCCTGGTGTGGCTTGTTGTCCCCCTGGGAGAATGGTGGAGCATCTCCTTTGGCTCTCTCTCAGTGCTCTGTGACTTCCCATGCAATAAACCACTTGTGTAACAAGTCTGCACTGCACAGAACCTCTCGAGCACGGAGCCTTGGAGGAGCCAATGTTGTTTCTCCCAATCCTTCTGTGGGATCTGCTTCCCATATGTCTCTGCTGACGTGCTTGCCTTCTTCTCCACTGTGGAAGACCAGACTCCCTCTGTGCTGCTCCAGCCCCTCTCCCTGTTCCAGCCTGCCTGCCAGCTGCACACGAGAGCACGTGGATGGGACCAAATGGTCAGCTTTGACTTCTCAGCATCACTCTTCCCCAGTGACAACACTCCACGGCTGTGTTGTCTCCAGCCCCTGCTCAAGCAGTCCCACTGCTGTACCAAAGACAGCAGCCACAGTAGGATGGGAATTCCCTTTGCATTTCCCAGGACAAAGCTCATTTACTACCAAGAAACAACTACCAAAAGAGCAAAAACTCAGTTTCAGAACTCAGCACAAGTTACAAGACCTATTTACTACCAACTTCCCAAACTCCCTTGTAGAACAACAAGGCAGTCAAATGGATTAGCTCTGAATTTCTCTGACAAACCTCTCACAGCTGCAAATCCTTCACAGGATGATTTTTACATAGCAAAACACCCATTTTTCACCCCAAGCACTATCTCCCCTCTGACAAGTATCTCTGTTTACAGTCTGGAACTTTGTCATATCGAGCCATGAATAAATTCACTATCCCCACACACTCTTGTTATGTCAATATTATGATTGCAGTTTCTCCTTCTCAACTGGTCCCATGATTTGCATCACTGTTAGCTCTCACATGTGATGTCCTCTGCTTTATTGTAGCCCCTAGTGCAGCCAATCTTCAAATTATCCCAAAATGTAGACAAGCAGGCCAGTTCTGGCATCTCCTGCTACTTCTGAGGATCTTCTTCAAACCCTCTGTAAAACATCCAGCTCTACCCTTCCCACAGGATCCCAACCTTCCTTCTCCAGGGAAGAGTCCCTAAGCTTCCAGGCCTTCTGCTCTGCAGGTCTTGCAAATCTAACCCTGCTCCACTGCCACCACAGTGCATCCCACCTCCTGCTGCTGCAGCATGTCTCATCCCCTCACCTTGGGTCCTTTTCTCTAGGGCCACCACGGACTCTTCCATGACTTCCCCACCCACTTCCAGCCAGAAGTCCTCTCCTGCTTCATTCTCAGATGCAAAAGCCTATTTTTCCCCCTTTCTGCCTTAATCGGTTCTTACTTCGAAGCACTTTTTGCTGTTTCAGGAGACTTGGATGCTCTTTCCATTCCCCTTCCAGCTCTCTTTACACTCTGAGATTTTCACCTTCATGCTCCAGACTTTCTGCAATTCAACCAAGTTTAAAGCCTCTCTTTTTGCTCTTCCCCAGCTCCCACTCAGTTGTGCCTGGTGAAGCATTTATGGCAACACAGCCATTCAGAATGGTAAAAAAGCCACTACAATTTATCAATTAAATTTGTACCCTCTTTACAGCAGAACACAGTGGGACCATGTACATGAATAATTTTAATTTTCTGAGTTATTTCTTTCTTGAGAGCATCACAGTGAGCCAATCTGAGTAGCTCATGAATAGGAGCAGAAGCCAAACTGACACATCACAGTTTTGGGCTGAGTCAACCAAAATTGTGTTAAGTTGCTTAATCAGGAATATGATGATTTCACATAAAAATATCAGAAATGAAGAAAAAAAGAAACATTCATCCATATGCACAACTTAACCTCCTTTACATGGCAAACATCCAAAGCTAGAACTGCACCTCAACAACAGGCTGACCATGCAAAAATAGCCCAAAAACTCAGTAGTCAACAACAAACTAAACAGTGCTGAGTGGTACTGTACTAAAAAGCAACTTGAGCTTTAATAATTCAACACAATTTAATTTGCTGCTAGTAGGAAAGGTGGAATTTGGGTTTTTTCCAAAAGGATGACGTGGATGGATATCCTATCTCTGTAAGGTACACCCCAACTGGTGGTGAGGGCTGGGCATGAGGCCAAACACACACACACACACACAAACACACACAAAGCTTTGGTGTTCTCCAGGTCAGGCCCATAAAAGTGAGATCAGGCAAGAAATCCTCCAACAGACTTAACATACAACATTTGAAAATGATGTTCATTTTACCCATATTCTCTCCTAGAACTTTGTTTCAAGGAATTTTCAATTGCAAACTTGCAAGTGTTTGGTGGAATTCCTTTTCATGCCTTGCTTCAGCCTGTTAATAACAGAGCCAGTGCTAATGACCCAACTCCTGAGCATGGGGAGGGAAAACAGAGCTTCATGAAATATTGATACACACTTGGAAATTTGACAATTATCTCCAGAGCTCCTTGGTAAAACCTGAAAGCAAATAAATAGCAAACATTTCCTGTACTCATTAAAACACTGAAAAACAGAGAAAGAAACCTACTCATTACCCATTTGACAAATATAGCCTATTATTTTTAATAATGCACAGGCAATTCAAGGCATGGAATGTACAGCTACTCCTGCT
>NW_008683240.1:59679-61583 GCF_000695815.1 Acanthisitta chloris
ATTTTAGGGAACGCAATAAAAGTCAGTGATGTAGTGCTGGTTCCTTTTCCAGGAGAAGGCAAAATCCTTCTTCGACTGAAATCAATGATAAAATTACAATTTTTCAGCTGGGAGAAAAACTTCACTCACTATTTTTGGAAGATGCTTGTCCAGGAAGATATTCTACTACTAATATTAACCTAGTATTAATCTACTAATATTAATGATACTACTAATGGTTGGCCTTCCCATGGAAGTTTTCAGAAACAGAAAACTGGAGTAAAAAAGAGCTGATGAGCCAGAGTGTGGGACTGCTGGTCCATGAGATATACCTCTGCATCTAGCTTATCATACACCAGGGAGATGATACAGTGCCTCACCCCCTGGCCAGAGCATGGCATGGGAGATGCCACACTGCTCCTCGGGCACCTGTGCTTCTAGGATGAACAGTAAACACACAGAACACCTTCCCTGCTGAATAAATATTAACCCTAAGGGGAACACTTTCAGTGCAGAGCAGGACAAGCTGCTCAGCATTGCAATGGTGTTATTAGCTGTCAGTGATTCTGGTTTCTGGGCCTTTCAGCCCTGATTGTGGGTGATTGCTGCAGAGAGAAATGAGACAGGACTTTAAGATTCTTAAGCCAAATGTTTCAGCTGGTAAGATAACAACTCTCACTCTTATGCAGGTCCACTCAGCATGAGGAAGAATTCAAAGACAGGGAAAGCTCAATAGGAAGGATCAATAGGAATTGCTGGCTAGGTGTATTTCAGCATTCCTGGTTACTTCAGTGTCCCAACGGGATGGTCTATGTACTGACAAGCTGTCCATACTGAGTATCCTTTTTATCTTTCACAGTACTAATCAAGACTCCTTTCATCAACGAAGCAAAATATATGCACTTGCATGAACTACTGTACTTTTCCAATATTCATTTAAACCTTTATAACAAAGCATTCAGAGGAAGATAAAGAACACAACACACAAGATAGAGAACACAGATGACTGTGTGTGACAT
This sequence comes from Acanthisitta chloris, assembly GCF_000695815.1. Taxonomy (NCBI): domain Eukaryota; kingdom Metazoa; phylum Chordata; class Aves; order Passeriformes; family Acanthisittidae; genus Acanthisitta; species Acanthisitta chloris. Next base: position 60,678 of record NW_008683240.1, read on the forward strand.
CTCCATTCCTGTTTTTTTTCACTCTGTGGGTAACAGCGAGAGATTCCAGTAAGAGACTGGACCATCCTAAATACAGGCTGATAATCTATAGGGTCAGTAAGGGAGTGTGTAGGAGGCAGCCTGAAACTGCTCAAGGATTTACAGTGTTAAACAAGCATCAGGAAAGGTGTTAAGGTTAAGAAGACCACAAGGAAGTCAGAGGGGCATCACCAGGTTTTCACATCCACCATGCCATGGCTCCTGATGCTCCCTGGCATGGACGTAACCCACCTGGAGACACCTCCTTCACATCTGAATGCTTCAATGAGACCTCAGTTCTGATCCTCTTTTTCTGACTTTTTTTCCAGTGGAAGTATATCCTAAATTATCTCTTATCACTGTGTTTGCTGTCTAAGCAAAGTCTCATCTGCTTATTTGCTTGCCAAGACAGCACAACAAGCTAGGAAGTAATAAATTGCTCAATAACCAAAACAAGTCACTTCTTGCAAATAAAGACTGAAGAAGCACTGATCCAGATGGATAACGACTGACACACTGCCTATATTTTCTGAGAGTTTTCCTCCCTGTTTTCAGGTATAGATGCCTCTGCATATATAAATAAAACATGGGAACTCTGTCCTGGCTGTTCATACCAGTATTTCCCAAGGATCTCCACCAGCTCCAGGTAAACCCTGTTGGTTTCCTTCCTCCAGTGACAACCTGATTATGTCTCAGATTACAGAGCCCAAACCACCCTCTTCCCAGGGACTGTGATGGGAACTTTTGGGAACTGCAGGAAGAGTCCTGCACTGTCACTCTTCTCCCAGCCCCTCCTTGCCTGCCTCTGCTTTCATTTACAAGGTGAGACGGTGCCATCTCCCTTTGCTGGCTGAGATGCAGCCCAGGGCCTGGGGTGCTCCTGGGCAG
>NW_008683240.1:61610-68230 GCF_000695815.1 Acanthisitta chloris
AAGCCTCCAGCACTGACCCCAACACTGGCAGCGATGGCATCAGCTGTTCAACGTGGTGCATATTGCTCATGCACTCAGTGGTCATGCTACAGACACTTTTCGCAAACAAAAAGTGGAATTTATCCCTGGAAATGCGGTTAGGTCAAGAGGTTCCAGACTGCCTGAGCCCTGGAGCCACCACAGTGGGGGATGAACTGCAGCTGGAAGCTTCCAGCAGCAAGGGGCACAGGGTGGTCCTGCACGGGCAGGGTGAGGCAGCTGTGCCATGGGACCCATGCGTAAGCCGATTGCTGGCCCCGACACCCTGTGCACGGGGGAGAGGGAGGAGGAGGAGAGCTGGGCACTAATCCGCTCCATCTGCTCTGGAGCAGCTAATTGGATTGGGGGTGCAGAAGGCAAGGCCCTTGGACACGGTGCTGGCCAGGCACAGGCACTCAGCAACCTCTGCTGCCCTGGACAAAGCTGCTCCAGCACACAGGGTCCATGCTGACACACCCAGGGTCCACTGAGCAGAGGACTGGAGCATCTCCCCTATGAGGACAGGCTGAGGGAGTTGGGGATATTCAGCCTGGAGAAGAGAAGGTTGTGTGGAGACCTCACAGCAACCTGCAGGAGCTGAAGGGGCTCCAGGGAAGCTGCAGAGGGACCTGTGTTAGGAGCTGCAGGGACAGGACAAGGAGGAATGGGGAGAAGTTGAAAGAGAGAAAGTTAGATCAGATATTAGGCAGAAGTTTTCCCTGTGAGGGTGGTGAGACACTGGCCCAGGTTGCCCAGGGAGGCTGTGGCTGCCCCAACCCTGGGCAAGCCAGGGCTCACAGCCAGGTTGGCTAAACCTTGAGCAACCTGCTCTGGTGGGAGGTGTCCCTGCCCAGGGCAGGGGTTGGGGCCCATTCCAATCCCTTAACATACTATGAAACTATGCCCAACACATCGATGCCCAACCCCTTCCCGGGGGCTGCACTGAGAATGCCCGGGAGGGGCATTCAGGTGGAACTGAACACCAGGAAAACACCACACATGAATCCCACACCCAGAATTAACATTTCATCTTCAACAAAACCCTACAAACCTCAGACAAAAAGACTAAAAATTAGCTTTCTTTACCAAAAGCCATTGGAACACTGCTAATGTCAGGTTTTATTTAGGTGCCAAAGTCAAAAGCTTGCCTGCCAGTTGCCATGTATAAACCTCACTAATACCAGTCCTACGTCTGCAACATTTATTCTACATCAGTGGCTTAATCATGTTGGTCTTCTGCTTTTTAAGGATTCAGCTCAGCACCTGCTTTGCTTTTAAAAATAACAGGCAATTTGGTTGTGCAGCATTTTCATTAAACTGGTCTGTAGTGTAATGCTCTGAGAATGACAAGCAGAAGAAATATAAAAAATGTTTAATACAATAATGATCAGAAACCTTTAAAATTGTTTTTTTTTCCCCTCTGTGAACACTAAGTTTGTAGCTATGGAAACTACTTATGAGAAAGCTAAAAAAATGTCAGCAAATATAGTTGGGGAATGATCAGGATATATGAAAGTCCTAACAATGCTAGAGAACCAGAGACACAAGGTGAAAGGAAAGTGTAAATTGAAGATGACAACACTTGTGCATCTGACAACACTTTCTCCTCCGACAGGCCAAACTCATTTTTATTGCCACTGCACTAAAGTCAATGAATTGCCACTGGAATGAGTTTGACACTTTATATTGCTTTTGATAAAACCATTATAAAAAGTGTATTCCAACCTTTAAAAAAGTATCTTTAAAGCATATTCTCTGCAATCAGTGAACTGCATGTGCATATTGGCCAAGACAGTACTATACCAAGGTAGTTTACAGCACATCTCTCACACATTCTGCTCTTCAGCCACTCACCCTGCCAAGGTGGTGGCTGTGAAGACTTCAGTTAGAAGATCCACACATGATCCACATCCACACGCTCTTCTGCCCAGCTGAGGCTGGTGCAGGTTCTTGTGAGCCTTTCAAAGGCTTTTCCAAACTCACTGTGAGTTTTCCAGCTAATACCCTTATCCTTTTGCATGTTAACGTCTTGATGCTGTGGCCATCAGCACAGCAACACTAGCTAGACACATCTGCTTATTTCAACTTGTATTTTTGTCTGGAAGTTACAATCCCAGTTCAGATCATTACTCCATGGCTCTGTCAGTGACGACAGTGCAGAATGACTTTACCTGGAGTAACACACGAGCTGGGAATGGCTCCAAGGACATGCTATGGTCTGTCAGGTCAATGTGCAAATTATATCAGATTTATTCAGTACACGGAGCTTCCTTTGGTGCTGTTTCAGTCTGGATTGTTAATTGAGCTGCCTTACATGTACTCATTGTGATTACAGGCTGCAGCCTGTACAGAAAACACAGTGAACAAAACCTGAAGTTGATTTCTGAACTGTCCACTGTATTGGGCAAAGAATAAACCAATATCACACTCAGGAAATTTATACTGTGTATGGACCATCCTGCTAAACTCTGCCCATAGAAAGCTGTGGCAATTTAGCTTAAATTAATTAGATTACAAGAATTAATAGCTTAAAAGAATGGGCAAATGTCACTCTTTTAGCCATCTTTGATGGGCTCATTTAACAATCCTTGCACAACCATCGATGCTCTTGCTGCCTATGCCCTTTCCTCTTTGGGGGTTGCCCACGTGAAGAGTTTCAGGCTGCAACTGATGTGTGGTTAACACAGTTTTTATCCGTCACAGGGTGGAACACACACCAATAAAAGACATCACAAGAAAGTGTTAAACAGCATAAGCAGAGCTGAGCTAATCACAGTGAAAGGCATTTCTAGCTGGGCTCTAAGCTGATGAAAGAGAGGATGAATCCCCTGCACACTGCAGAGAATGACTTGCCCACGAGAACAGCTGCCCTCAGCCTGGCTACCCCACTCAGGGAAAGGTCAGGCTTTCAACCAAATCCTACAGCCAAGGAAATTTTGCTCCTCGATGATACCTACATGACTTGCACAGGGCAGCCCTGCTCCTCATCCCTGTGGGAAGCATCTTCCCCTCTGTGAACATTTGCTTTCATATCTTCATGCATAAACTGGAGGTTGAAAAACCATCCAAGGCACAACTTGCAATGAATCACTGTTCCTCACTGGAACTCCCAAAGTCCAGCATCAGGAACAGACCAGCCCCTGTCTGAAAAGTGCAAGCCAGCTATAAAAATTCAAGATTTCTTATCTGCCAACTGCTTTAAGACCAAAACATTGGAATAAAAAAAAAGTAGATTAAGTAACGTAACACAATACACTAGCAAACAGCACAAACTGAAGATGCAGCATTTGGAGGTAGAGCTCCAGCAATCTCCTCAGTGACAGTCAGATGTGGTTTGCCCTCACCAGCTTTGCTGACCTGAACTATTTATTTCCCGGCATTCCCTCCCAGCTCAGCACGAGGCTGGCCACAAACCCTCTCTGGCAGCAGCCACCCACTCACACGGGTTTGTCACTCAGACCTTGCAGGGCTGTCTCCCTGCTTGGCACTGAGATGACGTGGTGTGCTCACTACTGGCGCTGCTGAGGGTGGTGAGGCTGCAGGAGCAGCCAGCACTGAGGACATTTCTACCTGGGAAAGCCATTCCTGACAGCTTCACAGACAAAGTCTCAACGACCTGGAGAGCAGCAGCTTCGCCAGGGCTGTGGCTGGGGAGTTCCTGGGATGGGACATCTCTGAAAACATCACTCCACCACCACAGCAACGGCTTTAAGGTGCTCATTCACCACTTTCTGCTCGTACAACTCTGCGGTTCCCAGGTAGAGCAATTCATCTAACTTTTTAGTAATTATTTTATGAAATGCAAAGCAGTTACAGCAATAAATCTTGTTGTTAGTTTTCCCTTATCTGACCACAAGTATCCCTGGCCTCTACCATCAGAAACATCAGGCAGAAGACACCTTCCTCTGCCCAGGCTGCAAAGTGAACAGCAGCTGTGCAGGATGCACATGGAGTGTCAAAACTCAGCACAAAGTGACAAACCATATCTTCAGGAACAGCTCAGTGTAGAACAACTACAAGTCATAGCTCAACAAGACTTTAAAAAGAACCAAAATGATCTATTTTAAGGCCTTGCCCATAGAGCAAGCTTCAAAAGACTGGGCTGTAATGTGCACTATATAATCCTCCGCTGAGTGAGAAGACATTAACCTACACTGACAGAAAATATTTGCAGCCATTTAGAGACAGAATTCAATACTGCATTTGCTTTCACCTTGTGACTCAAGGATCCACAGCCAAAGCTACAGCCAGGAGCAGGCTCATCGCCCCTGGAAACACAGCCTATCTCTTCCTGCTGGCAAATACGATTTTCCTGGATTTAGTCAAGTTTCTGCCATCCACTCAATGTTTTAGAAACATCTTAACATATTTGTAACCTTCGCTTCTCACCTCGTGGGTAAGTGTGAACGTGCTCTCAGTGCTGGTGCTCCTTAAAGAGTAATTCCTCAGCACAGCTCAAACATCTACAAACCACCACGCATTCCATTTTTAATCCATATCCCTCCGTGTGCCATGTGCCTTACCTTGGCTTCTACTTTTAAAACACACTTTAAGAGGAAGAAAAGCTCTCATGCTATTTGGAAAAAAGGGGAAATAAACAAAAATGACGACAATTTTACAGGTCCTACTTCAGCTAAACCTTTCAGGGCCTTCAATGAGGAGATAATCTTTCTGTGATTATGGCCAAACCCTCTCGTTGCTTGGCAACACATAATTAAGGAATATGTTTTCAGATCCGCTTTGCAAGCTGGCCATTATCAGATGAAATTACTGGAGCAACAAATGTCATCCTCATGCAAATGAGCTGGTCGTAGGCAAGGGAAAAAAAAAGAGAGGGTTGAGTAACAAGAAAAGAGCTCAACAGCACAGAAATGCTGCTGGCTTCATCCTGCTGCACACCAGGAATTCTGTTCGAGGGAAGGGAGGACAGCAAGATTTTAGGGAACAGGGCATGCAGTTTATAAACGAGACAGAGGGAAGGAGAAATCTGTTTGTCACGGTGAAGATCACTCCCAGCCCCTGTGCTCTGGTGGTTCCTCATCCCAGAGCTTTCACTGCGTCGGTATCGACCACTCAATCAGATGTACCACAAATAAACGAACATATTTCTGTTCCCTGCATTATGCCAGTCCATCTTCTTTTTCCACATTAATTTAAAAATACTGCCTGGATGGACTACTTTCACATCTGATCCATGTCAACACAGAATGTGCTGCCTAATATTGAAGCATTTTTCAGCCATCAATACATTGCACCAGCTGCATAAAGAACTTCTGAGTGTGAAAGAACCAGCGTCTCCTTCCGAGCTGTGTAATTATGGTATGGCAGGGAAAGGGGTGCGCCAAGTGTCTGCATTTTGACAACTTTATCATTTCCACTCACAAAATCATTCTTTATTTAGATTCCTGGGGAATGGCATCACCAGTTTGGCACCGTCTCGATGCCTATAAATGGTATCCTCTTATTAAAGCTTTGCGCGCTGGTACTGCACATTGTTTGGGACTTGTTTGCATGGGAGTTCAGCTGAGCTGCACCAGGGAGAAAATTCCCTGCTACCAGGGACAACATCTCAAGGGATTTCTTTCCACAATTTTTTTTTTTCGAACAAGTCAAGCCACAAATGACTGGATTTGCTGAATTTCCTCACGCTTAGCAGGGTGGCTTTGGGGGGTTAGTCTGTCAGGCTCTGAGTGTTATCATCCACACACATCTCCAAAGCAGAAACTGCTCGGCTTATCCAGCTTTTCGTCTGAGCAGCCAAGGGCCTGAGCTCTCCTAGAAGGGGAAGGGAAGTCGAGGAGCCACCATTCATTTTTATTGTTCCAGGGCTTAATGACAGGCTTTTAGTTTTAAGCACAGCCCTATTACTTTAACAGCCCTATCGCTTCACTTACAGGCATCTCTAGAAGGAAATCAAGAGGTTTATTTTGCATGCCTGATAAAACAGCAAATTAATAATAAGAAGAAAAGCCTTAGGTAATGTCCAAAGGTAAGTCGATTCTCGAATAACACCATTAGCTATCTGATGAATTTAGTCAAAACAATGCTAACCATTTCCTCGGAGGAACACATTTGCGCCAGATAACGGCGGTAAAAAGTCAATCTGCAGCAAACCCTGTAGTCCTAATTGCTCAGCCAGCACAGTATCTAATCTCCTGCTCTCCACAAACAATGGGAACGGCAAGATTAACCCTGGAAGCATTATCTGAGATACCACGCTCACGTTTAACTGAAGTTGCCTAAACAAATAAAATACCTGGAATTCAACCGCAGAGAGCAAGAACTATCATCTTTAGCTCCGTGTGGCCAGCACAGCCCCGTGAAGAAATCCCCTTCCACCTCCTCTTCTAAGCAGGAAAGTGTCTAACATTTCGGCATGAAACCCTGAGAGATTTGACTAGGGTTTTTTGGAGGAGAAAATTAAGCAATAACAAGGCGATTCTACACTACTACAGGCAGTAAGACCCTTCAGAAATTACTTGATTCAGGTGACGCCATGGTGGAGACGATGACGGGAGGTCCCGTGCGCCTGCTGAGCTTTGGGTATGGGGAGAGCTGTGCGGGGAAGGTGTGCCCGGCGGGGCCCATGGTGCTGTCCCCCG
>NW_008683241.1:0-1524 GCF_000695815.1 Acanthisitta chloris
AACCGATCCACTGCAAACGCTACTCTGAACAGAAACGGCGAGAGAAACACAAATCGCCTCTCCCATCCCCGACCTCTGCGCGCACACCCCGTGTGCCTTCCGCTCCCTCCCGCTATGGGGACCCTGGAAATAGAGAAAAGCGCTAGCGAGGTCTGAGCTATGTCCCCCGCCTTCCCGCTACTGTGTCTGTCGCCCCACGTTTATTAGGGATATACTTGACTCCGTTTCCTCTCCTTCCATCTCACAACCACAGCGGCTGAATCTGAACGGGAGTAGCCAGTCGCCCTAGCCGGAAAGGAGTTGTCAAAACCTGTTGCGTGGATTTAGATCTGAGAAAGAGTCTTCTTAGCACCCTAAAAATGTGAGTACAGAATCTACACGCCAGCCTCTCCGCAGGCGCTTTCACTTTAGGCTGCCTCAGCCAGGCTGGAACTTGCATGTAACGCAAGTTCACTTCCCAGAGAGCTGGGCAGGGGCAGGTCTACCCCCTTCCCGAGCACCCTGTATCAGCTTGCGTCCTAGAGCAATTGCAAATTAGTGACATCTGGATCCAAATTCTGTATAACTGCTCTTAACTTTCGTGAAAGAAAAAAATTTCCTGTACATGCTAGAAGACAGAGCATATACTGGCTGAAAAGCTGCAGCACGGGGCGAGTCACATTGTAGTGCCCTGCGAGAGAAACAGGCGATCGGGCGAGGAGCTTTTTTTTTTTGACATTTGCGAAGCAGCTCGTTCACTGCCATTGTATTTCAGAACAGGAGGCGTCTGCTCACTTTTGTCCCTGGTCCGGCAGGAGCGTTTCGCCCGGCTGCTGCCAGCTTTCTCCGTTTAGTGGCCGTGGAAGGTTTTATTTGGGCTGGCCCAAACTTGTTCCCGCAGCCGTAGCTGCCGGGCGGAGAAGCCTGGGGTTTCATCCCGGCCCTGACTGTCGCTTGCCGAGGGCCCACTCAGGAAGGGACTCACCTTCTCGCAGTCATTGTCGCGTACGCGGCAGCGTGCGAGACCGCCAGTGTCAACAGAATCGTCGTGAAATAAGAGTGAAATAAAAAGGTTGTTTTTATCACATTTCTCCTTTTTATTAACCGGGACACAGACTGTCTGAGGAGCGGGGTGGAAGCGGCCGTGTCTCTTTGGAGGAGCTTTTCTTTGCACACAACTGCTTCGTGCCCACGAAGCGCTGCAGTTAATCCGGAAATCTCCTTCCCGGCTGTGCCTTCACCGTGTCCTCGTAGACAGCAGCCTTTGTGGGAGGTTGCAGGCCCTCATCGTTCCCGTTAAGGACACCATTAAAGACAGGAGCCTATTCACTGCCCCGCACCTTTTCGCCAGACCCGACGACTACTGCCTTTATGGAGCCCATTACCCTTTTTGCGGAGCGACCCAGCCCCTCGCTGAGCTCGGGACAAGCTTGTCACCCCTCTCACAGGGCTGCGGACACGCGCGATCCCGACAGCGGCCTCGGCTTCCCGCGTGGGCAGGGCAGGCACACGGGGCCACTCCGAGGGCGCTTTTATCGGCAGGGC
>NW_008683241.1:1545-2330 GCF_000695815.1 Acanthisitta chloris
GTGCCAGAAGGAGACACATCTTCCCCTCAGATGTCCACTACCGTGGCGAGGACTGTAGCGCGAACAGCCAAATGAAACAACTCCAAGTTTTCGTTACTTTCTTTCCTTTCTTTTTCTTTTTTTTTTTTTTCTTTCCTTTTGGCGAGACTGCAATATACTTTCCCCTTTTAACCGATGAGGTTTACAGAGGCCTAAAGTCTGCCACAATTAACCTGCTACTCCCTCTATTATTTTATTTTTATTTTTTAATGAATCATAGAGACCTTTGCCAGGATCCGGGGCCTACTTGCCCCACATCCCGAACCCGGCGACTCAAAGAGTTTTCCCGGGCGCATACGTTTCTCCGTGGCGAGGCGAAGGCTCCTTCAGGTGACCAAAGTTCTGCCGGGAATCCCGGCGGCAGTTCTGCAATCCGGATCCGCGGGTTATTCCCCCTGCCCGCCCGTTTATTATTTACGCTTTTATTGATTTTCGCGTTTTGTTTAATACCCGAGTCTATCCCATCTGAGACGGCACTGTCTCGACTTAAAAAAGGACAACGCGGCGAAGGATCTCTGCACATAACTAAATTAAGACAAACAACAATTGCTTGTTGTTCTCTGATTTGGGGCGAAAGGATTAATACAAAGCTTTTGCTGAGCGCAATGCGCCGTTCCTCAAGGGGACCGGGCAAGGATTTCAGATGCGTAGGGTGTAACTCGATTATGCTAACAAACTTCCCTTGAAAGAGAAGGTTGTTGGGCGGCGGGGCGGGGAGCAGGGTGCTGTGGCCGGGGGGGACCCTG